>NW_024081191.1:604321-759524 GCF_003009895.1 Hyaena hyaena
GAAAGAAAGAAAGAAAGAAAGAAAGAAAGAAAGAAAGAAAGAAAGAAAGAAAGAAAGAAAGAAAGGAGGGAGGGAGGGAGGAAGGAAACATGTCCACATAAAGACAGGTACATTGATTTTAATAGCAACATTATTCATAATAGACAAAAACCAAAAGTAGCCACAACATCCATCATGATGAATGGATAAACAAAATGTGGCATAGCCACACAATGGAATGTTATTTGGCCCTAAAAAGGAATGAAGCACTGACACATGCTATAACATTGATGATCCTGGAAGACATTAGGCTAAGTGACAGAAGCCAGTCACAAAAGATAGTCACAATCATATAATTACATTTTATGTGATTCCATGTATATGAAATGTTCAGAATAGGCCCATTCGGAGAGACCTAAAGTAGATCTGCAGTTGCTTAGAGCTGAGGTGGTGAGGGTGTGATAGCCAGACAAATGTTCACACTTTCCACTAGGGAGTATCTGGCACACACTTCTTATTGTATCTGGCTTCTTGTTCCTCTGTGTCACTCATCAGGTTTTTTTGTGTGTAAAGCTAGCAAGAAAGCATGACCTTTTGGGTTACACAAATGACCTTGCTACTAAGCTGAAGTGGAGGCCTTTGTCCAAATGCTCCCTGCCTCACTTCCTGGGGTGGGACATATTGATATTTCTTGTGATGGAGCATGTATTCACCAGTTCTGGAAGGCTGAGAATGTTAATTTCCAGTTTTAGGGGAAGAATTATGACACTGTAAGTAGGATGTTATAGAAGGAAAAGCTAAATAAAATAATAAATATAAATTAAAATAATAAATTAATAAAAAGAAAAAGCTAAATAAACTGCTTGCTGGGCAAAGGAGAGACACGGTGATGTTTATATGGACCTGACAGTATTCAAAACAGGAAAGGTAAGCAACAGAAAGAGAAATCAAGAGACTGATCCCATTCACAATTGCACAAAAAACCATAAAATACCTAGGAATAAACATAACCAAAGATAGAGGAGATCTGTATGATGAAAACTATAGAAAACCTATGAAGGAAATTGAAGAAGACACAAAGAAATGGAAAAACATCCCATGCTCATGGATCAGAAGAGTAAATATTGTTAAAATGTCATTATTACCCAAAGCAATCTACACATTCAATGCAATCCCAATCAAAATTGCACCAGCATTCTTCCCAAAACTAGAATAAACTATCCTAAAATTTGTATGGAACCATAGAAGACCCCAAATAGCCAAAGTAATATTGAAGAAGAAAACCAAAACGGGAGACATCACCATCCCAAACTTTAGCCTATACTACAAAGCCATAATCATCAAGAGAGTATGGTATTAGCACAAAAACAGACACATAGACCAATGGAAGAGAATAGAGAACTCAGAATTGGACCCACAAATGTATGGCCAACTAATCTTTGATAAAGTGGGAAAGAGTATCCAATGGAAAAAAGACAGCTTCTTTAACAGATGGTGCTGGGAGAACTGGACAGTAACATGAAGTAACAGAAGAATGAAACCAGATCATTTTCTCATTCCACACACACACAAAAATCTCAATATGGATAAAAGACTTGAATGTGAGACAGGAAACCATCAAAACCCTAGAGGAGAAAGCAGGTAACAACCTCTTTGACCTCCACCACAGCAATTTCTTACTTGACACAGCTCCAAAGGTAAGGGAATCAAGAGCAAAAATAAACTATTGGGACTTCATCAAGATAAAAAGCTTCTGCATGGCAAAAGGAACAATCAACAAAACTAATAGGCAACTGACAATGGGAAAAGATAGTTGCAAATGACATATCAGATAAAGGGCTAGTATCCAAAATCTACAAGGAACTCACCAAACTCCACACCTGAAAATCAAACAATCCAGCGAAGAAATGGGCAGAAGACATGAACAGACACTTCTCCAAAGAGGACATCCAGATGGCCAACAGTCACATGAAACAATGCTCAGTGTCCCTTATCATCAGGGAAATACAGATCAAAACCACACTGAGATACCACCTCACGCCTGTCAGAGTGGCTAAAATGAACAAATCAGGAGACTCTAGATGCTGGCAAGGATGTGGAGAAACGGGCACCCTCCTACACTGCTGGTGGGAATGTAAACTGGTGCAGCCCCTCTGGAAAACAGTGTGGAGGTTCCTCAAAAAATGAACAATAGAACTCCCCTATGACCCAGCAGTAGCACTGCTAGGAATTTACCCAAGGGATACAGGAGTGCTGATGCCTAGGGGCACATGTACGCCAACATTCATAGCAGTACTCTCAACAA
This sequence comes from Hyaena hyaena, assembly GCF_003009895.1. Taxonomy (NCBI): domain Eukaryota; kingdom Metazoa; phylum Chordata; class Mammalia; order Carnivora; family Hyaenidae; genus Hyaena; species Hyaena hyaena. The sequence goes on from NW_024081191.1 coordinate 606,606, forward strand.
TAGTCAAATCATGGAAAGAGCCTAAGTGTCCGTCAAATGACAAATGGATCAAGAAGATGTGGTATATTTATACAATGGAATACTACATGGCAATGAGAAAGAATGAAATCTGGCCATGTGTAGCAACATGCGTGGACCTTGAGGGTGTTATGCTGAGCGAAATAAGTCAGGCAGAGAAGGACAGATACCATATGTTTGCACATATAGGAGGATTAGGAGGAAATTAACGGAGGACCATGGGGGAGAAGAAGGGGAAAATATTTGGGGAGAGGGAGGGAGGCAAACCATAAGAGACTCTTGAATGCTGAGAACAAACTGAGGACTGATGGGGGTGGGGGAGAGGGGAAGGGGGTGATAGGCATGGAGGAAGGCACTTGTGGGGATGAGCACTGGGTCTTGTATCGAAACCAACTTGACAATAAACTATTTAAGAGAAAAAAAATGTTTTTAAACAGAACAGGAAAGGTAGAAAAGTTTTAAAAAGCAAGCAATCAGATTGTCCCCCAGGGAAGAAGCCATTTTTCTTTTCCAGAAAAATATCCAACCGTCACAACCCTAGTCATTCTTCAACCATCCAGCACTGTTGTGACTGAGTTCTGAGTGCTGATGACTGAATCACATATGGCCAGAGGACAGTGACAAAACCCTCCTTTTTTTTTTAGCAGTGATATGGAATGGGTGATGGCTGCTTATGTAGGGGACGTTGGTTGAAGCATGTGGTTCAAGGAAAAATAACTAGTCAGTAGCCTTTGGAAAGAACTGATCTCCAGTCATCTGAACTGTGTGAACAAGTTCCTGCAGGCAGACAGGAACGGGGTGTGTGCTCTGTGTACCCCTACGCTCCACTGACTTGCCTCCCTGGTTGTGCAAGGAGCTGGCAGAGTTGCCTCACACAAGTACAACACCACCAGGCAATGCACGTCTGCAAACTGGGTTCCCTTCCCACCAACCAGGGAAGGGCATTGCTGCTGTTCCTCCCAACACTTTCCTCCTATTGGTCTCAAGGCAACTGACAGATAAAGGGACCCGCACAGAGGAAAGGAGCCTACATTGAAAACTGAAAATGGAGGAGTTGTGCCAGTGTGTGGTGATGGGGACTCACGAGGTAGGACTTGAGGCAGAAGCCAGAGGCTGTCTCTGAACATAAAGCAGAGGAGGTGGATGGCATCCCGGGAAAGAGCAGGAAACCTGGCCCTGAAGACCTGGTAATGTCATTCTGGGAGCATGACATTTTATTGATAGAGCTCAAGAGGATGTCCCTTATCTAAAAGTTAGAATTAGTAGGTATGACAAACTGGATAGATATATCTGGAGGCAATTATTTGAGAGTTTCTCATTTGGTGAATGGGTCAAAGATTCCCAACACTTGGTGGAATTTAGCAGTAAGTCAGACATTATGCAAAATAGAGGCAGCCCTGATCACCTTGAATCAGGCTCCCATCAAATACCAGGGTCCTACTCAGATCCTGAGCTAATAGCTTAAGGAAAAATCACTTATGCCATTCAGGACAACTCATGCAAATGTAATGTGGGACCTGTTTTCATCCAGCTTTCTTTTTGTTTGTTTGTTTTTTGTTTTTGTTTTTTAAGGCACTTTGTGTAAGTCAAATCACCCTAAGAAATAAATCCCATCAATATGGCTGACTAAATGTCAAAGGCCCTCAAGTAGTGCAGTTCCCTACCATCAACTTGTCCTTTTCCAGAAAGAACGTCAGGCTCTTTTCGAAGCACAACAAAAACCTAAGCAGGGCTTGGGTTTGTTCGCTTAACACTGTGATTCCTCTGAGTTGTACTCTCTTTGCCACTGGGCTGTACTGGGGTAAAGCCAAGAGGGCTGCAGTAGGTATTGAAGCCCAAGCATTGGGCAGATACGGAAGATGGAGACACAGTTATTCATAAAAGACAACAATTTCCAAACTGTTCCAGGGGAACATTCTTCAGAGTGACTTAAAAGCAGTGCTGTATCCCTCAAAGGGGTTAATAACATTTACAACATTTACTGAGAGCCCACTAAGAGCCAGGCAGTGTGCCAGGCACTGGGTCGACAAAGATTTACAAAATGAGGTTGAGTGGGCCTTGGGGTAACCTAGGGCTGAGTGCTGTCTTCTTACTGCTGTCACTGTTAGAAGGTTAATTGTGGTTTTTAGTACTAAAACCAGTGGATGACAGGTTCTATGAAAATATGGACCATAACAATATTGATATTTCTATCTGAAGACTCAGAACTAAAAACCTTCTAGAGGTTTTTGCTTAAAGATTAAAAGTTAATGTTGAAGAGGTAATAAAATCTAGAACTTCGGTTACGGTACCCATTTGTTTCTAAAAGTAGTCAACAAATATTTACTGAGTATACAGTAAGGCTCTGGAATGATTTATGGAAGCATAGGAAGCAGTTAGTCTCTGTTGTTAGGGGCTTGCAGCCATATTGGAGGATAACACATAAACACGTACATACAATCCAGCAGTCCAATGAATTGTGTAATCCTAGAATGGTATTGTAGAAAGTATAGAAAATGATACAGGAATTATAAGAATAAAGGCTGCAGGTATCTTCATGGAGAGCTTCATATAGAAGCAAGGAAAAAATCAACAGTGTGCATGGTAAAGGGCAAGATTCACTTGAACAGAGAGGAAGAGAGAAGTTACTATAGGCAGTAGTAAAGGGACGACCAGGCATAAAAGGCAAGAAGGGAAAAAGTGGGTCGAGGCAGGGGTGAGTCTAGCGACTAACCGTGAAAATGCAAATGGTGGCCCCCATGCCTAGAAAAGTAGCTTTAAGCCAGACTGAGAGCACCTGGGGTACGTTATGTTTACATATCTTATTACTGGTGATGTTAACCTTGATCACTTTGTTAAGGTGGGATCTCCCAGGCTTCTACACTGTAAAGTGAGAAAAATCAACAAATACCTTGAGGTAGATGCAAAATACTTTTAAGTCTAATCTTCATTATCAACACTTTCCCATAACTAACCAACCAAAAACTAAGTAGAACCTGATCTGTAGCATTTGCTGGTTTCTGTGGTGTAAACATTTCCACCAGAGCAACATGAAGCTTCCAGTGTTACTCCACCAGAGACTGCACTGGGGAGAGATATAGAGTAGCTCCCCGTCAGCACAGAGCCTAACAAGGGGCTTGAACTCACAAACTGTGAGATTATGACTTGAGCCAAAGTCTTATGCTTAACCGACTGAGCAATCCAGGAGCCCCTAGGATATAATTTATGTAATTGCACATTTACATAAGTTAATTTTTAAGAGAGGCTGTGTTTTACACTGCCTCACAAAATTCCTGAAAATATCACAGTTGGCTCTTATGAGCCAGTAGGCGCTGACTTGAGCACATGGCTGTGGGCATGGCTGCCTGCAACCAGGTGGCCCACCCAAGGCATCTTGTCACAAAGCTGGGAATCAGCAGTTAAAACTCTCTTAGATCCTGCGGTCTGGCATTTGTTCCAGCCATAGGAAATGTGCACTTGAACTAGAGGAAAGAATAAAATTGACTCTGGGCTCTTTGTTACAGGATACAGGAGCCAGGTGCCTTTGCCAGGTGAGACATTTCAGATGTGCATCTCTCCACGTAGGGTGATCTGGGCAGAGACCCTGGGACTAGGAAACCAGACTCTCAGTTTGACACCTGCTGCTAGCTTGGAAAGAAAGTTCAGTTCTTTCTCTTCACCCATAAGGGTGAAGTGATTGCTAATGAGTATATCATAAATACACAGATACATACAGAATAACAATATTGATAAAATGCCTGGTCCAATACCTATGCTCTTTGTGCATGTGTGTGTATGTATATGTATATACATGTATATATGTATATATATATATATGAGAGAATTTATATGTTAAAATATCAAAATTATATTTATTTATACACAAAATATATTTTATATAGTTTTCTCTCTATTTGTAATATAATGACACTCATGTACATGTGTATATGCATATAGGTGTGCATTTGTATTTTTATGCTTCTGTAGCACTTCCTAAAATGAAAGGTACTTTACATGCGCTAATGCATATTAACTAATTGTCATAATCCTGAAAGGCAGGTAGGTGTTATTATTATTGTCATTGTCATTGCTACTTTTTTCTTTATAGATGTGTATGTAAACTAACATAGGGAAGTTAAGTGACTTGTCCAAGGCCAGAAAACTAAGTATAGAATCTAGGATTTAAGCCCAAGGAATTTAGCACCAGAATTAATGTACTTTCAGACACTATGAAGTGTTAGTTCTCTTGCCCATTTAGATGAAAGGCAAGAAAAGAAATACAAGACACCATGTTTCTACATCTGTGGGCTGTTCTGCCAGCATGTCCCATGAGACAGGCTGTTACTTCTGTATGTTTCAGAAAAAATGACTTGTGATTGTTATAGTAAGTGTCTGAACAGGAGAGGAGGTGTGGGGGCTTGTGGAGTGGGAGAGCCCTTACGACAAAGCTAAAAGAGGAAAAAGCAGCAGCCGTTGCGGGACAGCTATGCTGAACCCTTACTGGCAATGGGCACCAGTGGCAGTGAGAGCATTGACTCTACCCAGCTTCTTGGCTGCTCCTTCACTGACTGACTGGTATCGCTGGAAGGTCTCCCTGCACTGACATGATTCAATTCCATTCTGCTCTGATAGAAAAGACTCCTAGACTATCAGAACTATCTCAATGATTTCTTTTATGTTTTCACAGAAAAAGTGAATTGTCAAACTTTTTTTTGGAGCAAGAAACGGCCTCCTTTTTTCCCTTTGTTTCCAAATGCAACCTTACTTGGGTACACAATATATTGAACAAGAAAAAAAAAAGTGAGACGGTTGTAGCTAGGTCAGGGACCTTAGTGCTCTGTCTTTTGGGAACTTCTCAGTGGCTTCTGAGAAATCTCCTGAAATGCAGGGGTTCTGTGGTACAGGTGGACAAAATTAAAGATCTGAGGGCTTGAGAAACAGAAAGAGAAAGTGATTTTCCCAAAGCCACACAGCAGACACAGCTGAGCACCAGTCCCTAGCGCTCCAATGTTTTGTGTATCACATCATGGTATCACATTATTGACTTTGGTGCTTTCTGGAGGCCAGCTGGGGAGAGACCACACCAGGGTCTGTGAGTTACAAAGTCACTCATACCTCCTGGCTGGTGATCCATTGGCCAAAGTGGCAATTCACCTGCCAATACCAGGGCATAAGCAAGAGGAACTGGCAACTGCTGACCAGCGCACTGGCCACAAGCCTTGATAAAAGGTTCCCGCTACATTTGCAGAGCAGATGCTGAGACAGAGAGATCATATTTTACTGTAATGGAAGCCGTTTTAATGTATGCCTCACCCATCTGTCTTTTCTAAGGACGCAGAAGCCTTCCCTCTTTATCTGACTACAAGGTAGTTATCTTCGCTGTCAGGAGCATAAAATACGTAGGGACACTTGAATGGGCATCTTTGGAATGCACACAGAGTATCTGCTCAGCACAAAGCAACTGCTAAATATTTTGTAGGGTTTTCATAATTCATGAAACTATGAATTCAGTGGAGTCTTTTCTAGATACCCCATCAGGAATCCCAGATTGCTTCTTTGAGCTGCAGAGAAAGGAGAGTGAGCTACGGTCCTTAAGGTCTGCCTATCTGATCTATTTGCCTCATTTACCCAAATGTTTACATAGGGCTATCTCTTGATTACTAACTCTCCTAGTAGTGACCTGTTTGTTGTCCCAACTGTGGATGTTTTGGAAGAAGCTGTTTCGCTACTTCAGAACCTGGTTTACCAATTCATGTAAAGGACCAGTCTGCATGTTATCATGAGGGATACACTGAGTTAAAGTTTATAAACCATGGTGATGTTCTCAGATGAAAGATGTTCAGTGAATATAAAAATACTTCTCTGTGATGATTAATGCATGGTCTCTGCCAATGAGATTATTTAAATGATGGAACGGTGGCTACTATTTTAATCGTGTAGAGCCTCACTGAAGTTTCAAAGCACTTTTCCGACACTAAATCATGGCAAGTGTTACTTAATCCTCACTTTAGAGATAGGGAAGTTTGAAGCACAGTAATGCGTGTGCTTTACTCATGGTCAGGGGTTAAGTCTTATTGTGGAAAAGTTTTTAGGGTTGTTTCTCTTCCAGAACATTCTCCAAATTCATTCACCTTGTCCCTCTTGCCAGGCATTTTTGTAAAATACCCTCAGCTGAGGCATTTTCGCTGGACAAGGATTGCAAAGCTCACAGGAAATCCATTTAGCAAGCTTTTATTAGGGTCCTTGAGACACAGAGACACAATCAATGTTCTCAAAACCCTACAATTCAAAGAGAGAGGCAGAGTAGCAAGTGAGTGGTGAGCTGAGTGCTGTGATAGAGCCTTGTGTATAGAGGGAGAGTCTCCAGATGAAGACTGAAATAGGGAGTGTAGAGACAATATAAGTGATGCTTTGTTTGTTTGTTTCTTTGTTAACAAATGCGCTTTGTTCATGAGTCTTAATTTGGGTTCCCTAGACACAATTGTGAGGGCAAGGACTTGAGGTTGATAGAGTGGCTTATTTGGAAGATGTCACCATAAAGTGACAGGAAAATGAAATAGGGAAGGAAAGGCAGTAATCATTGTGGGCAACTGGAGCTTATCTCTGGGGAAACACACATCTCAGAGGCATCCCTACAAGGAGCAAGGGAACTGGGGTATTTATGTCCCAACTCCTATTGGCTGTTGATGGGGGCCTGCTTCTGGAGGACATCAATTCCCTGACACCACCTGCCTATGGAGTGTGGGACAAAGAAGGCTCCAGACTAAAGGAAGTCTTCAAATAAAGAAGTGGTGGCGGTTGGAAGTCCTGTGCACTTAGGGATAAGGGTGAAGGAGGGCAAGCAAGGCACTGTGACGGCGCCAGAAAGTCACTGCTTGAATGCAAAGTACTTATTCCCTAGTGCATTGCTTTGACTTTTTGGTTTATAGACAGATGTTTAACTGTAGATTTCAGTCTATAGAGGACAGTTCCTATTAAGAGCAGTGACAGTCCTGGGGGAAGATCAACTTATGACTTACTACTCATACTTGCACAAAAGACACAGCTCACTCCTCCTGTCCTGCGGGCTTCAGAATACACGTCTCCTCCTTAGCCTTAGCCTTCTTGACCCCTCCTGTGTTCTCCGTAGGACTCTGAGCTCACCTCTCTCGTGACACTTATAACATCCACTTGCACTTTTGTATTTACTCATCCACTTTCGAAAGAGTCAACTTCCTTAGGGCAGAATCTGTGCCTATCAGAGAATTTCTAATGTGATCTTAGATAATACATCTTTTTTGATTTTTTGACATTCCCTTTAAAACAAGTGTATGGGAGAGTGTGTGAATGTGTGCCATATTCTACAAGTATAAGACGAGCTGAAAGTAACAAGGTCAGTGACTGTGATGCAATGAGCACAAAAGGAGGGGGCAGAACGAAGGGAGATCCACACATCATGATAGATTCTAGGGGTTAAAATCAAGCAGCAAGAAGTGTAACATCATGTGAGGGAAGAAAATTCCTTAAAAACAAGGCTGAGAGGAACCTCCATGCTGTTTTCCAAAGTGGCTCTTTCAGTTTGCAATCCCACCAACAGTGCATGTGGATTCCTTTTTCTCCACATCCTCATCAGCATTTGTTGTTTCTTGTGCTTTCGAGTTCAGCCATTGTAACAGGTGTGAGGTGGTATCTCATTGTGGATTTGATTTGCATTTCCCTGATGATGAGTGATGTTGAACATCTTTTCATGTGTCTGTTGGCCATTTGTATGTCTTCTTTGGAAAAATGACTATTCAAGTCCTCTATCTGTTTTTAATCTGATTATTTGTATTTTTTGGTGTTGAGTTTTATAAGCTCCTTATATATTTTGGATATTAATCCTTTATCCAATACATCATTTGCAAATATCTTCTTCCATTCAGTAAGTTGCCTTTTTGTCTTGCTGATGACTTCCTTCCCTGTGCAAAAGCTTTTCATTTTAATGTAAAAACTTAAAAATCAGAATTACCATATGATCCATTAATTCCACTCTAGGGTATTTGTTCAAAAAATATGAAAACACTGATTCAAAAAGATATATGCACCCGTATGTTTATTGCACCATTATTTACAATATCTCTATATCTATATATCTCTATATACAATATCTCTATATCTCTCTCTATATATCTCTCTATATATCTATATATATCTATATCTATCTATCTATCTATATATCTATATAGAGAGATATAGATGTGTGTGTGTGTATATATATATATACATACATATATACAAAACGTATATAGAGATATAGGGGGATATATATATATATATATATATATATATATATATAACAGAATGTTATTCTGGTGAAATAAGCCAGTCAGAAAAAGAAAATTCCTTTTGATTTCACTTAACTATAGAGAACAAACTGATGGTTACCAGAGGGAAGGTGGGTGGGGGGATTAGTGAAATAAGTGAAGGAGATTGAGTCCACTTCTCTTGAAGAGCACTGACCAATGTATAGAATTTTGAATCACTATATTACACACCTGAGACTAATATAACACTGAGTGTTAACTGTACTGGAATTAAGCTAAAAGAAAAATAGCTAGAAAGTCATTTCCCTAAGGTACTTAAGGTAAAAAAAATTATTTCAATTCACTTTCTGTCAATTCTGCTTTTAAATTTTGGCAGTCAAGCTTGAGTGACCATATTTTGTGTTTAAAATGCTTATTTTATTTTTTCTAATTATGAATTTTTACACACCTACTGCAGAAAAATGTTTTAAGTAGAGGTTTAAAAATTATAGTCCTAATCTCCCAAGATAATTACTGTTTACATTGGGTTGTATTTCTGCATAATTTTTATCTGACGCAGATCATATCTATAACTTACATTTTTGTAAAACAAGAAGCAAACAAGAATTTGCATGCCATCTTTGCGCAGCGCCATGCTAATCTCTGTACTGTTCCAATGTGCATACACGTGCTGCCGAAGGAGTGCACATAAAATTTCATATTATGTGTTGTATTTTCTTTTTCTTTTTTTTAATATTTTATTTATTTCTAGGAGAGAGAGAGAGAGAGAGAGAGAGCGTGAGCAGGGGAGGGTCAGAGAGAGAGGGAATCACAGACTGAAACAGGCTCCAGGCTCTGAGCTGGCAGTCAGCACAGAGCCCGACGCGGGGCTCGAACCCAAGAACCGCGAGATCATGACCTAAGCGAAAGTCGGACGCTTAACCGACTAAGCCACCCAGGCGCCCCACTATGTGTTGTATTTTCAACACATAAATTTCATATTATGTGTTGCAACTTCAACTACATGTTAACTTTGCCCATAGCAGGATTTCTTTTTGGTCTGAGTCCTTCAGGCCAAATCTAATTTTCTCTAGCTGCTGGAGAAATTTCTGGCATAGCAATTATTTTCCATCCAGGGGGAAGGGCAGCCTTGTCTTTCCAAGGCCTCAGAGGGGCACATTGTGCAAACTGGTCAAACCTGTGGTTTTCCGATGATGGTAAGGTGTGGGTACATACGACTAGATTTCACATCCACGTTCCAGTTCCTAGAGCGCTTTCTAAAATCGTAGAAGGGAAGGGGCGCCTGGGTGGCTTAGTATATATATAAAGGCTGTATATATATAAAATCATAGAAGGGAAAACAGGCACTCTCATTATGGTGCTACTATGCCCCAAACATGGTGCTCAGGATTTTATATCAGCGATATGATTGACAGAAACCTAAATGACAGAGCTAAATGAAAAATGTAAAGCCCATCTGCAAAGGCTAAGTGTAAATCGCCCATCATTTTGTTCTTTTACCCCATCCCTGCTCTCTGGATTTAGGTCTTTACATAAAAATAGCCACGTGTAAAATCTGAAATGAAAAATGCTATTGTTTGCATGTCATTCATAACCTACAATTTTGAGGTTAAGACAAGATTATTTTCTGTCATTTAGAAGTAAGACATTTTACATAAGAATCCATTTCTGATTTGATGAGTGGTCCCGGATAAATCAGTCTGAGGTGTGTGCTTAAGCCACTTTTAAAATTCTGCCAAAGAACAAATCCAAGGAACAGCTAAATTAAGAATGCCATCTCTTCACTTTATATTTTCACAGATGAGTCATTTAAATGACCTTTAATCCTAGTACATTTGAAATGACTACTACATTTAAAAGCATTCATTTCACACTCCACAATTTCAATTGCATGTTAAGTGAGTTCTCTGCACTGCTCAGAGAAAAGTCTAAATACATAAATGGGCCTAACCCAGATGGGGCCAGAAATATGATGTGTCCAGAGAGAAGCATTTATGGTAAATAAGTGTCACTTCTGTTCTTCACAAACTTGTCTTAAAGTAAGTTAAAGAAAAGTAGAGAAACAGAATTTTAGAGCTGATTGTTTCATTTCACAATATATATTAAGCTTCCCACGTGCCAGTTACAAAGGCCGAGGCCCATGAAGGAAGGTGGGTAAGTCATGGTCTCTATCTTGGACTAGCCTGTGCCTGAGGAAAGGAGTCTCAGTGTTTTCTGTGAAATAGATATGAGACTTGGGCCCAAGATATATTCTAGGGGAAAGAAAAGGAGTAGATGGGGCCAAGCCTGGGATTTGTGTCTACAAAGCACACAGCGCAATTCATTGAACTTGGAATCCCTGGGAGACTAATCCATCATGTCACAGCATCTCTTTAGTGAAAATTTATAATTTCAAAACAGTTGGCCCCTGCAAGGCTCCTTTCCCCTCCTTCTCCTCCTCCTCCTTCTTCTCTTTTTGGCTGAGGTTAAGACCTACCTCTTGGCTGGGGTGTTTGCATTTAAGTTTCTTAATCTCCCCACCTCTATCAATAAATCACTACTTCTCTTAAATAAAAATGACAGCAGTACTTGCTTTTAAGGCTATATGCTCTCTACTGGAAGTAAAATACATAAATATGTGTTTCCTGAAGATTCACGTGCATTGTATTTCATCTCTGATATATATCGGTATGATTATTAAAAGAACATACAGGTAACATTTCCTTCAAGCTATACACTCCAATCTTACTCTAGCTCTTTCGTTCTACTACAGTAAAGGTATTCACTTTACTATGAATTGTATATAATGTAAATACATTGCCTTAGTTCATTTATGTATGTCCTTTTATGATGTCAGTTTTTTAAAATCAAGCTTACAGGCACCTGCAGTGGCTCAGCTGGTTAAGCGTCCGACTTTGGCTCAGGGCATGATTTCACAGTTCATAGGTTCAAGCCCCACATCAGGCTCTGCATTGACAGTACAGAGCCTTGAGCCTGTTTCAGTATATGTGCTGCCGAAGCAAGCACCCTTGAGCCTGTTTCAGATTCTGTGTCTCCCTTTCTCTCTCTGCCCCTTCTCTGATCCTGCGATCTCTCTCTCTCTCTTTCTCTCTCTGTCTCTCTCTCAAAAAGTAAATAAATGAACATTTTAAAAAATAAAATCAAGCTTATAGAACTCTAACTTACATACAGTAAAATGCACCTGTGTTAGTATACAGTTTCATCAAAAGTGTACATCTGTGTAACTACCTTCGCAGTCAAGATACAGAACATTTACATTACCTCAAAAAGTTCCCTCGAATTTATTTGTAATAACATCCTCCTTACCCCTAGTCAAACTCCAGGCAACCATTGACCTGCTTTCTGTTACTATAATTTTTTTTAATGTTTATTTGAGAGAGAGAGAGAGAGAGAGAATGAGCATGGAAGGGGCAGATAGGGAGACACAGAATCTGAAACAGGCTCAAGGGTGCTCGCTTCGGCAGCACATATACTGAAACAGGCTCAAGGCTCTGTACTGTCAATGCAGAGACTGATGTGGGGCTCGAACTCACAAACCATGAGATCATGACCTGAGCTTACCCTAATGAGCCACCCAGGCACCCCTGCTTTCTGTTACTATAGATTAACTTTTTTTGGCATCATAAAGTGGGCACTTTTTGTGTCTATATTTTTTTGATCAGCCTAATACTTTTGAAGTTTATCCATGTTATTCCATGAATGAGTAATCCATTCCTTTTAAATGCTAGATTTAATTCCCTTGTATGGATATATCACACTTTGTATATTCATTTACCTTTTGATGGGTATTTGAGGTGTTTCTAGTTTGGGGATAATAAGAATAAAGCTGCTGTGAACATTCATATATAAATATTTGTGTAGACATATTTTTATTTATATTGAGTAAAATACCTAAGAGTGGAATTATTGGGTCATAGGATACATTTGATTAGCTATATAAGAAACTGCCTCTTTTCCAAACTAGACGCACCATTTTGCATTCTCATCAGCAGGGTATGAGAGCATTTACTGCACGTCTTATCAAAATTTAGCCATTCCAGTGGGTATATGTTGTATTTCATTATGGTTCATAATTTGTATTTCCCTGGTGACCAGCTAAATTAATGTGTTTTAAATGTGCTTATTGGCCACTCATATATTTCTTTGATGAAGCCAATCTGGTCACATCTCTTGTCCATTTTTAAGTTAGGTTGTTTATCTTTTTATTATTTAGTAATAAAACTTCTGCATATATCTGAAGACATTCTTTGACAGACATATGAATTGTGAATCTTTTTTTCCCATTTGTGATTTGCCTTTTCATTCTCTCAATGCTGTGTTTCAAAGAGCAGAAGTTTTTGGCAACACCATTCCTTGGAACAAAACAAATAAGCTTTGCCAATGAGTGCAACGAATATCTCTTAAAATGTAATGCCAAGGTAAATTATGTTGTCTATTTCACAGTGATTGATAATGTATCTGTGGCAAAGAGTCCAGGGATTATCGAGCATAAGATTCACTAATGATATATCTCCCCAAATTTTGTGCTATCAGGAGTTTCTGCCTCAATGACCACCTTTGTTCCTTTCCTTTCTTTCCAATACTTCTCCAGAGAAAGTCTTCTTGACTTCACAGGATGAGTCAGCAATGAGTACAAACACTATTTCATTGCAGTGTAAGGGTCATCACAACCTCTTTGTTGCACTGGAAACGTATTCTAAAAGTGAGTCTGTTCTAGATTTTAGGAATAGAAATCTCTGATATATTGACTTAGAAAGCTCAAACCTCAGAAGAATTCGAGAGCTCAGCGATACGGTCAAACGCAACAATATCCATATCATAGGAATCCCAGAAGAGGAAGAGAGAGGGAAAGGTGCTGAAGGAGTCCTGGAACAAATTATAGCAGAGAACTTCCCCGGCCTGGGGAAGGAAGTAAATGTGGAAATACAAGCGGCTCAGAGGACTCCCCTCAGACGTAACTTGAATCGATCTTCTGCACGACATATCATAGTAAAAATGGCCAAATACAAGGACAAAGAGAGAATTCTGAAAGCAGCTAGGGAGATAAGGGCCCTAACATACAAAGGGAAACCTATCAGAGTGGTGACAGACCTATCTACTGAAACTTGGCAGGCTAGAAAGGAAGGGCAGGAAATCTTCAATGTGATGAACAGTAAAAATATGCAGCCAAGAATCCTCTATCCAGCAAGCCTGTCATTCAGAATAGAAGGAGAGATAAAAACCTTTCCAAATAAACAGAAATTGAAAGAATTTGCCACCACGAAGCCAGCCCTACAAGAAATCCTGAGGGGGATGCTCTGAAGGAAAGGTTGCAAGGAACAAAGATACCAGAGACACCACCACAAACATGAACCCTACAAAAGATACAAAGACTCTAAACCCACATATTTCAATAATAACACTGAATGTAAATGGGCTGAATGCTCCAATCAAAAGACATAGGGTAGCAGAATGGATTAAAAAACAAAATCCATCTATATGCTGTCTACAAGAAACTCATTTTAGACGGGAAGATACCTTCAGATTAAAAGTAAGGGGATGGAGAAATATATATCATGCTACAGGAAATCAAAAGAAAGCCGGAGTAGCGATACTTATATCAGACAAACTGGACTTTAAATTAAAGACAATCACAAGAGATGAAGAAGGGCACTACATAATAATTACAGGGTCCATCCATCAGGAAGAACTAACAATCATAAATGTCTACGCACCGAATATGGGAGCACCTAAATATCTAAAACAATTAATCACAAACAGAAACAAGCTTATAGATAAGAATGTGCTAATAGCAGGGGACTTTAATACTCCGCTTACAGCAATGGATAGGTCAACCAGACAGAAAATCACTAAAGAAATAATGGACTTGAAAGACACATTGGACCAGATGGATCTGACGGATATATTTAGAACTTTACATCCTGAGGCCAGGGAATTTACTTTCTTCTCAAGTGCGCATGGCACATTCTCCAAGATAGATCACATACTGGGACATAAAGCAGCCCTCAATAAATATAAAAGAATAGAGATCATACCATGCACACTGTCAGATCACAATGCTTTGAAACTTGAAATCAATTACAGGAAGAAGTCTGGAAAACCGCCAAAAACATGGAGGTTAAAGAACACCCTTCTAAAGAATGAATGGGCCAATCAGGCAATTAGAGAGGAAATTAAAAAATATATGGAAACAAATGAAAATGAAAACACAACAATTCAAAATCTATGGGATGCGGCCAAGGCAGTCCTAAGAGGAAAGTACATTGCTCTCCAGGCCTATTTCAAGAGATTAGAAAAAGCACAAGTCCAAAATCTAACAGCTCACCTAAAGGAGCTAGAGGCAGAGCAACAAGAACGCCCTAAACCCAGTAGAAGAAGAGAAATAGTAAAAATTAGAGCAGAAATAAACAACATAGAGACCAAAGAAACAATTGAACAGATCAATGAAACCAAGAGTTGGTTTTTTGAAAAAGTAAACAAAATTGACAAACCTCTAGCCAGGCTTATCAAAAAGAAAAGAGAGAGCACCCAAATAGACAAAATTATGAATGAAAATGGACTTATTACAACCAACCCCTCAGAAATACAAGCAATTATCAGGGAATACTATGAAAAATTATATGCCAACAAATTGGACAACTTAGAAGAAATGGACAAATTCCTAAACACACACTCACTACCAAAATTCACACGGGAAGAAATAGAAAACCTGAACAGACCCATAACGAGTGAAGAAATCGAATCAGTGATCAAAAATCTCCCAACAAATAAGAGCCCTGGACCTGATGGTTTCCCTGGGGAATTCTACCAGACATTTAAAACAGAATTAATCCCAATTCTTCTCAAGCTATTCCAAAAAATAGAAGTCGAAGGAAAACTCCCGGACTCATTTTATGAAGCCAGCATCACTCTGATTCCCAAGCCAGACAGAGATCCAGCAAAAAAAGAGAACTATAGGCCAATATCCTTGATGAATACGGATGCAAAAATTCTCAACAAGATCCTTGCAAATCGAATCCAGCAGCATATCAAAAGAATCATCCACCAAGATCAAGTGGGATTCATTCCTGGGTTACAGGGCTGGTTCAACATTCGCAAATCAATCAATGTGATACATCATATCAATAAAAGAAAAGATAAAAACCATATGATCCTGTCAATAGATGCAGAAAAAGCATTTGACAAAATACAGCATCCCTTCTTAATAAAGACTCTCGAGAAAGTTGGGATAGAAGGAACCTACTTAAACATCATCAAAGCCATCTATGAGAAGCCTTCAGCTAACATCATCCTCAACGGGGAAAAACTGAGAGCTTTCCCCCTGAGATCAGGAACACGACAGGGATGTCCACTCTCACCACTGTTGTTTAACATAGTGCTGGAAGTCCTAGCATCAGCCATCAGACAACAAAAGGAAATCAAAGGCATCAGAATTGGCAAAGAGGAAGTCAAACTTTCACTCTTCGCAGATGACATGATACTCTACATAGAAAACCCGACAGACTCCACCAGAAGCCTACTAGAACTGATCCAAGAATTCAGCCAAGTTGCAGGGTACAAAATCAACGTACAGAAATCGGTTGCATTTTTATACACCAATAATGAAGCAACAGAAAGAGAAATCAAGAAACTGATCCCATTCACAATTGCACAAAAAACCATAAAATACCTCGGAATAAACCTAACCAAGGATACAAGAGATCTGTATGATGAAAACTATAGAAAACTTATGAAGGAAATTGAAGAAGACACAAAGAAATGGAAAAACATTCCATGCTCATGGATAGGAAGAATAAATATAGTTAAGATGTCATTACTACCTAAAGCACTCTACACATTCAATGCAATTCCAATCAAAATTGCACCAGCATACTTCTCAAAACTAGAACAAACTATCCAAAAATTTGTATGGAACCACAAAAGACCCCGAATAGCCAAAGTAATACTGAAAAATAAAACCAAAACGGGAGGTATCACCATCCCAGACTTCAGCCTCTACTACAAAGCTGTCATCCTCAAGACAGTATGGTATTGGCACAAAAACAGACACATAGACCAATGGAACAGAATTGAGAACTCAGAAGTGGACCCAAAAGTATACAGCCAACTGATCTTTGACAAAGCAGGAAAGAATATCCAATGGAAAAAAGACAGCCTTTTTAACAGATGGTGTTGGGAGAACTGGACAGCAACATGCAGAAGAATGAAACTAGATCATTTTCTCACACCATGCACAAAAATCAACTCAAAATGGATAAAGGACCTGAACGTGAGACAGGAAACTATCAACACCCTAGAGGAGAAAGCAGGAAACAACCTCCTTGACCTCCACCGCAGCAACTTCTTACTTGACACATCCCCAAAAGCAAGGGAATCAAGAGCAAAAATAAACTGTTGGGACCTCATCAAGATTAAAAGCTTCTGCACAGCCAAGGAAACAACCCAGAAAATTAATAGGCAACCAACGGAATGGGAAAAGATAGTTGCAAATGACATATCAGATAAAGGGTTAATATCCAGAATCTATAAGGAACTCACCAAACTACACGCCCGAAAAACAAACAACCCAGTGAAGAAATGGGCAGAAGACATGAACAGACACTTCTCCAAAGAGGACATCCAGATGGCCAACAGACACATGAAACGATGCTCAGCATCCCTCCTCATCAGGGAAATACAAATCAAAACCACACTGAGATACCACCTCACGCCAGTCAGAGTGGCTAAAATGAGCAAATCAGAGAACTCTAGATGCTGGCGAGGATGTGGAGAAACGGGCACCCTCCTACACTGTTGGTGGGAATGTAAACTGGTACAGCCCCTCTGGAAAACAGTGTGGAGGTTCCTCAGGAAACTAACAATAGAACTCCCTTATGACCCAGCAATAGCACTGCTAGGAATTTACCCAAGGGATACAGAAATGCTGAGGCATAGGAGCACATGTACCCCAATGTTCATAGCAGCACTCTCCACAATAGCTAAAACATGGAAAGAGCCTAAGTGTCCATCAACAGATGAATGGATCAAGAAGATGTGGTTTATCTATACCATGGAATACTACATGGCAATGAGAAACAATGAAATCTGGCCATGTGTAGCAACATGGATGGACCTTGAGGGTGTTATGCTGAGCGAAATAAGTCAGGCAGAGAAGGACAAATATCATATGTTTGCACGTATAGGAGGATTAGGAGGAACTTGACGGAGGAACAAGGGGGAGAAGAAGGGCGGAAATGGTGGGGGAAAGGGAGAGAGGCAAACCATGAGAGACTCTTGAATGCTGACAAAAACTGAGGACTGATGGATGTGGGGGGGAGGGGGGATGGGCATGGAGGAGGACACTTGTGGGGATGAGCACTGAGTGTTATGTGGAAACTAATTTGACAATAAACTATTTGTAAAAAAAAAAAAAAAAAGAAAGCTCAAACCTCTCCTTGGCTCTCAAAATCAGAACCCAATGAGTTTATCCTTTCTTCTAAGAAAACTAGTGGCCTGTGTTTTATTCATTTATTTTAGAAAATATTTGTTACAGTGTACCATATCCCAAGTATTATGTCAGAAACGCAAGAAATGAATCAAACTTTTTAGTTTGTATTTAGTGGAATAATGAGCCATCTTGAGTACAGGAATCTTATTCATTCTTCTGTGCTCAGTGCTTGACACATAGGTATTTATTAATGCAGTTAATATATGAATGATTGTATACATGCATGAACAAATGAAGCATCAGAGAGAGTTGCCTTGCCTGAGTTTCCTATGTTTTCTATAATGGGAAAGCCAAAAAACCAAAAAGCCACAGCCACTTGGGGGAAAACCATGCTATGGTAACAATAAAATAATCCAGATCTCCCAGTAACATCCAAGCTAGGAAGTCGGTTACTATTCAGAGTAAGGCTCCTATCATTTTGATTCCTAATGGTTAAAATTTCCCAAAGTGGAGGAAAATACATGGGACCTCAGAAATGAGAAGGGTCACAAGGAAATTAGTTTCTTCCTGGATTAGATCAGAGATAAAATTAATAATAAGAAGGAAGCTGACTACCATTATAACACATAATATTTAGTACAGTTTATAAAACAGTTTCATATACATGTTCTTACTGGATTATTATAATACTCCCGGCAAGTGGCCACAAGGGGCATGAGTATTAGTACGTCCCCATCATACAGAGTTGGAAATGAGGTTCAAAGAATGAAAGTGTCTTACCCAAGATTTTATACAGCTACTTAATAGCAAAGTAGAGTAGCTGGATTCTAAAGTTCTTTGCTCCTCTTGGAGGATGACCCCCTTACTTGATGGGGTGCCATGGGTGGTAGTTTACATCTAAGTGTACATTTCTCTTCTCCCCTTGATTTTTAAATAATATCCCTTTTTTGTGCCATGAGATGAGATAATTTACCCTTACTATAGTGTATCTTTATGTTACACTCTGCACAGTATTAAGCTTTGATACAGCTTTGTTTTCACAATGGAGTTTTCTTTAAACAAAGCTGCATATAATTCCATAGGAATGAGCCCCTTGGAAATCATGACTCTGTGAACCGTCAAATTCCTTTTTCTATAAAAAGCCTATTTATTTTATAAGAAGTTAGCTACAACATGAAGACATGATTTTTTTGTTTTACACAGATGAAACCTCCTTGTTTTTATGTTCTACTGGTCCAAGAGGAACTCCATAGCTGAGGCACATCTATTCAGAAATCTCATTGCCTTGGTATGCTTGGAGGGACAATTGGGCTTGGTGCTGGTAGACAGGAACGTGGGAGGAAGGACCACAGAGCTACTCATCACCTCTCTTCAACCCTCCAACGAGCAAAGTGAGGCAGTGCTATCTGTGAGCTGTCACATCAAGACATTTTGGAAAACCAGATTGCATTTGGAGAATGATCTTCAATGGCAAGGATGGCTGTGACTTGACATTAATATTGTAGCGGGATTACATTTTTAGAACATTGTTTTGCAGAAAGTAAAGTGTTTTTGTCACTCATTCAATGACATCAGTTTTTGCCTCATTCAGTGACAATGGTGTAACTGTAGGCTTTGTAATTGGGCCGAAGGAAGGAAACCTCAACTTTGTTCAGGATCAGGGTTGGGTCATTGAACAAAATTTGAGATTCTATCATCCCCACCAACAGTTGAGAGCTATGACCAAGGAAAATACAATTTAATCTCTCTTTCTCCAACAGCTATATTTCTACATTCTCATTGGCCTCTATAAAAGCTATATGAAGGATACACGGTTCTCTTTATTAATGCTTCATTAAGAATTTTTATGTCTATATGACAAGTGGTATATTCTTTGCTCAGAATAAAGTACTTTAGAGTCTTGATTCCAGCTGGTCTGGATTGGAAAACTCATTAAAGCTGTTAGCATGATTGACAGCAAGCTCCTCAGGGGAGAGATATGGCGTCATACGTATGGAAACAGTCAAACTGGATTGGTCAACTTTCATAAATAAACCATCAGAAAATGTAATTTAGTTGGAGGAGTACATCAGTTACAGATTGTTTCCTTAATCGTTCCTGTTGTTTCCCAGTTTAAAATTTTAGGCATTTTTCATGACAAAAATAATAATTGAAGCATGCAACAAAACTCATCATTCAGTCTTTCATACCACAACAGCCATAATGACAATGGGAATTATAAATGACATAATTTGGAGGCAAAATTACAAGATCCTTTATAGTTAAGGCAATTGATAGCCACCTTGACCAAGTTCTGAATTTAAGTCACCATCTCTTGATTCAAAGATTGGCATCAGGTTAAAACAGACAAGGGACTGTTTCCAGTGGAGAAGATTAAAATGTAATTATAAATACATCTATCTTCCTTTGCCCAGGGACTCTCCATCCCATAATACCATTTGCATAATGGGTTACTTTGTTCTCTTTTAAATGGTAAATTTGGAACATTTTATTCTAAGTGCCACCAAAAAATAAACACATGAAGTTCTAAACCCACAGCTTTTCATATTTATCTGAGACTAAGAATATGCCCATTTTGTCTGTATTTAGGGAAGCACAAGTGCTTTCTCATTTTTTTTACACATCCAAATGACAAGGATCTAAAGACTTATGAATACAAATGAAAGTTAGTATTTCATCTCATTCTCAAACACACACACACACACACACACACACACACACACACACACACACACACACCCTCATCCTTACTCTGCTTCTTTCTGAAAGGATCTGGAGGCTCCAGTTTGTTTCTGTGTTGGCTTCCAACTGCCCTGTTCCATTTCAGTTCCAGTCTCTGATATCTTCTATTCCTGAACTGTATTCCTGAGTGGACACTTGAATCAGTGCATGCCTGCAACTCTTTCCTTCTACTGGTCCCCGGTGTAAGTGGACCTGCCCCATGTCTAATTGCCTGGATGGCAAAGAGCTAGCCTAAAATTCAATCCCTGCAAATAGAGACTATTATTCAACTCAAGGGGAACACGTTTTGCTTTTTAAGAGAGGGTATCTTGGATGCATAATAGCTAAGGTTAGTCCTTAGAGGAGGGAATTCACAGCACAAGGTGGAAGGGTGGTCACATCTTTGGCAGGAGGAGAAACTTCCATGTTCTCCCAGATGTGAGCACTTTCCCCTCTCCCCAGTACAGCTTGGCTCAGGGCTAGAAGAGATGAAGTTAAGATGCTCTTTAGAGTGGTGATCAGAACTGTGACCTCCCAGAGGGTTAGCAAGGGCCATTTGCATTACAACAGTGACTATTTGTAGCATCTCAGCCTTCGATGCTTAAAACTCTGCTAAAACTCTGCCGTCTGTAGCTTCTCACGTTCTATTTGTATTAGCAACTGGCTTTTCCTGGATTCAAACTTCACTGCCTAGGCTCCCAGTAAAGAGATTTTATGCTATTTCATGGTAAAATTCAGCCTCCCTGATGGTTTTCTTCAACACAGCTACTCAAGTAGCCAGCGGATGTGTCTCCTTGGAAACATCAGTAGCAGCTCAGCTACTCTGTCTCCTGACAACAGTCTTTCTGTGTCATTGGCTGTCTATGACAGGTGGTTGGTGTCCTGACTAGAACTGGACACTGAAGCAGGAAGGAGAAGCAGATGTTATTAAGGTCAAGACAGGTGGTGGAAGGTAGGCCCAGGTGATAGTGGAGATTCTGCCAAACAATGACACTGTGTCTGGGGAACATGGATAGCTCCAAACAGGGTTCCAGCAGATGGGAGCACCAGTTGTTCTAGAAGTGGGGACCCAACAGGTAGGTGGGGTCCAGTCATAGGGAATTTGGGCAGCAGATATGTTCAAGCAGTCAGGAAGTGGTGCATCAAACGATGGAGAACAGAGGTCCTGCTACTGGGTGAAGGGCCTACTTAGAGATAGACAGGCCTGAGGGGTAGAAGGAGACTAAAGTATGTCCCATAACCAGCACTCAGG
Source organism: Hyaena hyaena (assembly GCF_003009895.1). Classification (NCBI taxonomy): domain Eukaryota; kingdom Metazoa; phylum Chordata; class Mammalia; order Carnivora; family Hyaenidae; genus Hyaena; species Hyaena hyaena. The sequence goes on from NW_024081191.1 coordinate 628,285, forward strand.
AGTGGGACAAAGGCAGAGTTAAGATCTGGATTATGGGAACAGGGGTGGGGTGGAGTGTCCGGGAATTTGGGACCAAGGTCAGAGTTTCATTATCCGAACTGGAACACTGAAGGAAGGGAATGAATGAGGGTAAGTGTGAGGTATGGCTCTGTTTCTACCCTGTAGCACAATCTAAGAAAAGAGGCACAACTAGGTTCTAGGATGTGGGGTAGGGACACCACCATGGTTGAATCAGAGGGTCGGGAACTCATGGTGTGCATGAAAACTCTATTAGTTAATGAGAGAGAAAACAGATTAGGAAAAAAAAAAAAAACGTAATGGGGCACCTGGGTGGGTCAGTCAGTTAAGCATCCTATTCTTGATTTCAGCTCAGGTCATGATCTCACGGTCATGGGATCGAGCCCCACTTGGGGCTCAGAGCTGAAACAACAGAGTCTGCTTGGAATTCTCTCTCCCCTGGCTCTCTGTCCTTCCCCTGCTTGCATGCTCTCGCACTCTCTCTCTCTCTCTCTCTCTCTCTCTCTCAAAATAGATAAATACACTCCAAAAAATAGTACTCATATATTTTGCATCTTATACTGTTTCCTTCTCTTCATGTCATTATAGCCTTAATAGCCGCTTTATTAAATAAACATTTTATCTTACAAACTGTTGAGAGGGATCACCTTTGAGGAATGTGCTAGGGTGAAGAAGTGCTTTGAGAATGATTCCTCTCTCTCTGCCCAGCTAAACCATGCTTGGGGGTTGGTTGTCAGGACTGGCTGCATCCAGGGTTAGATGAGCAGTCAGAGGCCCGTGCGGGAAGCAGTCTAAGAGCCCAGAGAAGATGAGCATCACTTTATACCACATATCGAGCACGCTCTTTGTGACCGGTACAAGGCAGGACACTTAACATACATTATCTAATTTAATCCTGGCAAGGTATATTAAATATTATATTTATAGATATATAATATAAATATGATATATATTCTTCTCATATATACAAATAAAACCACTGAGGCTCAGAGAGGTTGTTTAACTTCTCTGATATCCCACAGTTGGTTAGTACTCCAGCAGCCTAAGCTCTCTCCATTAGTTGGGCTGAGAAAACTTAAATTGCTTGCTTCCAATCAGGATATGGAGGAGAAAGCGGCATCAGCTGCAGAAATAAGAGGGCCCAGTTGTGAATAAATGAGAAAGGCAGGGGATGAACAGAAGGGTGATAACAGAGAATGTGAGATACTCCTGAGCCCACATCAAAGGCTAAACTATTTTAACTGCCTGGTACCCAGACCTGACTCTGGGTGATTAGAAAAACTCCTAATGATAGATATATATGCTCCTTCATTTAAAAATATAGATTCAGAAAAAAATAGATAATAGATTCAGGAAGTAGCTGAGAACATTGGTTAAATGAATACCAGGTTTCTTGGAACCTAAGAACTTTTGCCTGAGTCTTTGCCACCCAGATTCTACATTGTAGTCAGAGCAGCCATTACAAAGAAAGGCCTCGCACAGGTATTTGTAGTAGGTGTTTAATATGTGACAGAACTGTGGGTTTGGGCTGAGAAGAATGGCTAAAGAAATCAGTTCCTTAGTATTCTCTGATGTGTAATTTACATGACATTTTCTCAAAGAAAGGTAGCAGCCACCTAATATGCCAGCTACTAGTAATGGCTACTCTCTGCTCAGAGCATCCAGCCTGTCTGGGTCACTGGAACCAAACTTTAAGGCAAGACTGGTCTCAACAAGGAGAGAACAAGCTGGGTTCTTGTGCTAGTTCTGAGAAACCTGGGGGGCTTGTTAAAATGCAGGGCCCCAGGGCCCCAGATTCAGGACATTCTTCAGGTGGTTCTGATGCAGATGGCCCTGGGGGTTCACTGAAAAAGTGTAGCAGAGATCCCCTTTGCACCCCCACATGCTGTGTTTGTCAGAGCTGAACTGAACTGGACACTGCTCATTTTGAGAGCGCAGGGAGAGAGCCTCCCCATCTGCCGGTGAATGGCTCCTTTTCCAGTACACATCAGTGCTCAGTGCTGGGGAGGAAGAAGAAGCCCTCAGGGTGCTCAGGGGTCAGCAGTGCTGTGGTCAATCCCAGAAGACACTGTGGCAGCAAAGAGAGGAGCCCTCTCAGTGCTTCAGACACCTCATCACTGAGCCCCCATCTTTGCTTTACTTTCATTCTGGTCTCATGCCCAGAAGTGAGTGGGTTCCAGAAATGAGGGACCAAAGAGGGAACATACAGGTTGTTATGTCTCTCAGTTTCCCTCCCCCATGGCTACTGGAATCCACTCATTTGTGCTGCAGCCTGAAGACTGCAGGTCTTTTTATCCTTCTTGACAAAAATGAAACATTATACCACTATCAGGAGGAGGTTGTGACTTTCTTGCATGAGCCCGCTTTAAGGACAAGGAGTTGCTGAGACAGAAAATCTCCAGTGGCAGGCTCGACGGATGATATGACATTGTCTTCTGGGGACACAGTGATTTGCGGCAGCATTTCAGCAACCCAAAATAAACCATCACTCTGCACAAGGGGTGACAAGCTTAATGTCTACACTCTTCATCATAATTCTGGGAGCAGATTTCCCAGACTCTAGGTTAAACTCCTTTTGCTTTGGCCAAAAAACCTGGAGCAGCAACATGGGAGAGATCGTAAGATAATTGTCCTTTGGAGGAGCGCCTTTCATCTTAGGATTTCCAAGTGCTTTATAAATATTAATTAAATTGCAACAACATCTTAGTATGCGTAATTATTATCTGTACCACCCCCAGCTCCATACCAACCCCTTAAGGATGAGGCACTTGAAAAAGAGCATGGCTAGTGTCTAAGCCATTCAGCATCTGAGCTTATCACAGACCAAAATCCAAAATTCAAGGTTCTTCATTTCTAGAACTACATTAAAGAGAACTAAAGTGATTCTAAGGACCATACGATTCCTATGCATATATACTATGGAGTACTCTCCCTAGAAGAGAAGAATAAAATATGTGTATTGAATTTATCACTTAAGTAGAAGAACTACCATAGTAGTCCTAGCTTTTAACCAATCTTTTCCCTCCCAAGAAACTTAACTTCTTTCTGTTTCAATTTTTTCCACCAATGAAATGGTGATATAATGGGGTTCCCTTATCACTGACATTGTGCTATCACTCTGTCATAAGCATTGATGGCTTATCAAGAGATGTGTTTTACCACCTACAAAAGGTATTCATGTTTCCAATTGTTGGTATGCTCTGTGCCAATTAATGGCAATACAATTAATTGACAATACAATTGATAGCATACTTTCACAATTGGAAATGTGTTATCCTGACCCATCACTCAACTCCGAAGAACTGTCATGATCAATTCAAAGCCGTTAACGTTATCAGAATTCCCTTCCTCTTCATGTTAGTTTATGGCCACTGGCCTGTCTGATTCTGTCTTATTTGAGTCAGCCACAATCCCTTTTTTTTTTCTTTTTGGAAAATGGTACTAAAACCACCACCAAGATTAAAAGAAAAAAAAAAAAACACCCAAAACTATAAAGATCAAATATTGCCAGTGATTCTAAAATCACAGAAAATAATGGATCCTGCTAGTGGTATGTCAATGAGAAATCTTTCTATAGAGTTCTCTTTTATGAGGCAAGTGAGAAACATCTATAAAGGAAGCCATTGGCTAGAGCAAAAATCCGTAGTCATAAAATATTCTTGGATCTTTCAGAAATCATTAATAATATTTTAGGAAAAAATAGAGACATGTGTTCCTGAAAAACATATATATGTATATATAATGGGAATACTGAGAACTAAGGACAAACAGCTGCACAAAGACAGGCATGAACAATCATTTGCTTCCTGCTCAGTAGCCTATGATATGTTTCCAGACAAGGTCTTATTTGATGCTCTGAACAACCAGATGTATTACGAGGACAAAGAAAACAAGTGACCTGGTAACAACAGGTCAACAGGTTGGTGACTTGATAAATGAGTCCATGAGTCAGGAAAAAGGGGTACAAATCCTCCTTCTGCTACTTCTCAGCTGTGTGACCATGGTCAGTCACCTGCCTTGAAGGCCTCAGCCTTCCCTCAGGGTTGTTGGGAGAATTAAATATAGTACTGCACATAAAAAGCTCAGCACAGAGCCTGGCACATCACAGAGAATGCACTCAATAAATATTAGTCCACATCACATGTCACAACAACCTCCCTACCCAGTCATAAGGCTGATTAAAATTAAACAACATAGAGGGGCATCTGGATGGCTCAGTTGATTAAGCATCCGACTTTTGATTTCAGCTCAGGTCATGATCTTGTGGTTTGAAGGTTTGAGCCCTGTGTCGAGTTCCGGGCTCACAGTGCAGAGCTGCTTGGGATTCTCTCTCCCTCTCTCTCTGTCCCTCCCTGGCCTGTGTGCACATTCTCTCTCTCTCTCTCTCTTTCTCTCTCTCTCTTTCTCTCTCTCTATCTCAAAATAAACTTTAATAAAATAATAAAATCTTTAAAAAAATAAACATCCAACTTTTCTGAGCCAGTATACCCAAATGAAACACTATCTACCCAATGGCCACTTTGGGTGCTATGTCTGACTCTTACTCTGTTTTCACAAAATAATTTTGGACCGACTCTGTTGGGAACATTCTCAGGGCTTGTTTAAAATATACACACCTATGTGTATTGTTATTGGTGGCAAATCTTGGTCCTTATGGAGTGATTTCTTTTCATTTAGAATTTGTCATTTAGAGCCAAATCTAATGAAGAAGGAACATAATCAAGAGGGATCAAAATTAAAGTATACAGATTGATTGTACGTGTGTGCGCATGCGCGTATTCCCAAGCACCTTGTAAATTATCCCTAAAGGCAATTCCAAGTGAGGACTTGTATAAACATGGTGAAAAATGGTGCACAGTGATGTTAAGTGCGTAATTTCCTGTACTCATTACTTGAAAGCTGTCCTTCATCTAATCTTGACTTTTAAAATATGATTTAACATAAAAATCTCATTCTTTTATTGTTATATATGAAATGTTGGCCTCTACTAATTTTTCCAGGTAGGAAACACTGGGAAGGAAAGAAAGGAAAAGACCCAGAACAGAATAAAGGGGATGGGAGGAGCGAGAAAGGCCTAGAGTGAAACAGCAAGTTGAGGCAGGGAAAATCAAATCAGCTCAGAAACATCACAGAGGACCTTGTAGGTAAGAGATGTTAATTACAGTTTGCTTTTTAAGACATAACTCATGCTACTATCTGTTTTGTAAGCAGAGAGTGCTTATAATTGGCCACAATAAACTTTCCAATTAAGGCTAAATCATTGTTTTTAAGTTTATTTACTTACCTTGAGAGCAAGAGAGGGAGAGTAAGAGAGAGAGTAAGAGAGAGAGAGAGAGGTCGAGAGAGGGAGAGAGAGAGAATCCAAAGCAGGCTCTGCATTGTCAGTGCAGAACCCAATGTGGAACTTGAACCTACAAATCAAACTGAGCCAAAACCAGAAGTCAGATGCTTAACCAACTGAGCCACCGCCCTAAGGCTAAATCATTTTTAAAATTCTGTTCTGAGAGAATGTGTTTAGTAAAATATTTTAGGCTTTTGAAAATGGAACCATTTCTTAGAACACTTATTTTACTTTTCCCTTCATATTCTGGATGATCACTTACCACCTGTTCACTTCTTTGCTCTTGTCTCCCCGAGGCTCCTGGACAAGCAGGGGCTTGTGGGAAAGGAAGGAAGCACCAAGAGCTCTCTTATATGAATAACGTGATTAGCAGAAAGCATAAAAGAGGCTTCTTCCCCTATTCACAAAGCAGATTTTCTTCAGAAGCTGGCAGAGCTCCCAGACAATTTGCTCTGGGGACAGACGCTGGCTAAACTGCTGCCAGTGCCGCCTCTGGGACCTCAGGATTGATGAGCTGGGGCAGCCACAGGGAGGGAGCAGGGAAAAGGCAACACCCAGAGGGCCGGCCTGGGTCACCCTGCGGGAGATGGGGTGGTGAGCACAGAGCAGGTGTGGTGCTGTCTGGTCTACTCACTGCCCAGGCCTCTGGCACTGAAACAGCACCAGGAAGGGTTGAGGGGCTGCAGAGGGTAGAAACTGGCTCTGGGATCCAAGATGGAGCTTGAGGGGGTCACTGCTCACAGTGTAGGGGAAGGAGTAGCGAAGGAAGGAGGAGGTGCCTCCCATCTGTGTGCACCAAGAGCTCAGGCCTAATCAAGGCACATGGAGCAGCTTGGACTTGGACGGCAGAGTAATCCTGTTCTCCAGCACCTAGGAAATAATGTCTTCCTGCCTGGCCCAGGGGTCTGCCCGGGCAACCAAGTGGGTCTGGGGAATGATCCTATGTCAAATGTTGCAGTCAAACTCCCAGGATCCCACATTCACCACTGTCACCAAGGCAATGCCCAGCCCACCCCTTTCAGCTCCTCCTGGGTGGTGGTGTCAACAAACACTTACTCTGAAGTACTTCTAATTGAATTGGAAATTAGCAGGCGTTCTACTGATCTAAAATGTGTTGGTGGGGAAAGGCGAGGAGGAGGGTCTTCAGCTTCCAAAGCTACTGCCAGCTTCCTGGCTAGGTTTTAGCTCAGACAGAGCTGATTTCTCATAGGGAGATTTTTAAAACTTGTTTTCCTCTGTAGTAGGATTTTATTTCATTTTATTTTTTAAATGCTTACTTTATTTTGAGAAAGAAAAGAGAGAGAGAGAGAGAGAGAATCCCAAGTAAGCTCTGCACTCTAATGGGGGAGCCCACAGTAGGGTTCAAACTTTTGAACCTTGAGAGATGATCTGAGCTAAATCAAGAGTCAGATGCTTAACCGACTGAGCCATCCAGGTGCCCCTCTACTACTGTAGAATTTTAGAAAGGTTTATGGCCATGAATTATTCAGGGTCACTAACTGATTTGGCCCAGTGTCTTTCAAATATCCTCCAAAGGATTCTTGGCTAGCTTGGATATTAACAGAAAAGGTAGGGATATATTTGCCTCTCTGTTGCTTTAAAGGTCCACCAGCCAGGCTGCCCTCAGGCTCCCAAGGAGCTGGGAACTGAAAGCTTCTACTTTCTATGTTTTGTCTAATGGAATAACTTTACTGAGGGTGGGTGTGCATGTGCATGTGTGTGTACATACACTTCAACCATTCAACTAATTCCTAACTAGTTTCACCAAAATTCAGAAAATATAGAAACATGTGAATACCACCAACTCTAAATAAGCACAGTTGATGTTGACATGAGAATATATATCCCTCATGATTTTTTCGATGCCAGTATTTTGAAGTGAGATTACAGTATGCGTATATTTTTATAACTAACTTTTTTCCACAGTAGGTCACACATAGGATCCTTCCATGTTAACACGTACAGGTCCATGTATCATTTTAATGGCTGTTTAATAATCCAGGATAAAAATATACTGTAATTTCTTTAATCAATTGCTTACAATTAGACATTTCAGATGTCACTAAGTTATTGCTGATAGAAATAAGGGTCTTTACATAAATATCACCAAATCTTCATCAGATCACTTGCTTAAGATGGATTCTTCAAAATGGAGCTGCTGGGTCAAATCCCATCATCTACAAGCTTTGATGCATCCTGTCAGAATTCTCCTACAGGAAGCCTTGACCAATATTCCATCCTTCCAACAGCAAAGGGAGCTGTCCATTTTCCTCGCCCACCCTGGGCATAAGGAATTGTGGTTCATCTTCTCTAGTGTGAGGGTTAAAAATGATTATCTCATTTGCTGTATTAATCTGGTGTTCAGTGTTTTCTCTTCTGCCTCTGGCATCTCTGGCATCGCTTGGGGCTCTTTTCCCACCAGCATCTCTTTCACTCAACAACAGACATTAATCAAGCACTTCCTGTGTGTAGGCAGCGTACTCAACATTCATGTTACAGAACTGCCAAGGTCTAGGGAGCTCTGGGGGAGGAGGGCGTGGCTGGGGGAGCAGGAGAGAGCTTCACAGAGGAGGCGCTATTGATGCTAGGTTTAATGGAACGGTGGTGGAAAATGCTATTTAATGCAGAAAATAAGAGTATAAGCACAATCAAAGGCCTGTGTTCCAATGAAGCCTGGAGGTAGGATGGGTGGGATGCCAGACTGAGACAGCCTTCGTGTACTGCACTATGGAATTCAGATTTTATTCTGTGGCATCAGCAAATAATTAAAGGAAGGGTTTTTAGGGGCAAATAGTGATAAGATTTATATATACAAAGTTAATTCTGTCAGTGGTGTGAAGGAGGAAATAAAAAAGAGATAGAGGATGAAAGACCAATTAAATGGCTGTTACAATAGATTGTGTAAAGAAGCTCAGTGCTAGAAAGAAGTCAGGGGCAGTGGGGACATGGAGGAGAGAAATGGATGAGATAAAATTTCTGGACTGGTGGCTGGGGTGGCGGGAGTCGAGGAGAAATTCAAGAAAACTTGGAGGAGAGAAGGGGTCAGTTGGAGCAAAAAAGAAGAGATGGGTTCAGTTTTGAACACACTACATTTAAGGTGTCTACTGGACTTTGGATGGATATATCCAAGGGAAATTGGTATTGTCAATACGGATTTGGGACTTGGAGAAGGGCTGTGGCTGTGGATGGATGCAGATTTGGGAATCATTAGCACTCAGAAACTACACATCCATTTCCAGGAGCCCTTTCCTTACCCTGCAACCAGGCCTGCCTCCCTGTGTTCTGGTCTTCATCCTTGTGTCTGACCCATGAGCCCCATTCCCTGCACTCAGTGGTGCCCAGCTGTCATAAGAAATAATTGGTCTAAGGTAGTCAATTTATATAAAATTTTGAAAATTAAGAAATCCATTTTATGGGGCCACTGATATACTTTTTAAAAAAGGTATTTGTATAACACAAAGAAATGACTCCCTATTAGTGTGGCAAATGGGTGGGAGATATTTGGGGGACAAAAAGCCTTTCTGAGTTCTCTCAAGTTATACCAATAAAGTACCACCCACCCCTGCCTCCGGGTCATGGGCCCTGCTTCCTTGCTAGAGATCCAAAATGCAAACAAAACAAAACAAAACAAGCCAAACCAAAAACTGTCAGCTGCTGGAGGAGCCATTCATAACCCGGGTGTGCCTTAAGACAGAGCTCTGCAACCTGAGACTGGATCCCAGGAGACTGGCTTAAACACCAGGACCTCAAGAGGAACAGGGGTGTGGCACCATGCCGTTGGCTGGTTGGCTCCTCAGCTATGATTTGAACAGCTCAATTAAATAGACTGGCAGCTGCTGTGCAAATTTAAATAAAAACATAATACAACAAATCTGGGTAATTTTAGCCTATTCGGTTCTCTTCAGCATCTTAATAAATCTTTATCTAGAAAGACAAAAAGCACTTTTGAGAGTCATGCTGAGGTCGAACCATGTCAGCACTCAGCTCCTATTTTCCGGCAGCTCATCTCCAGACCAGAGATTACTTTTTTTTCTTTTAAGCGTGTCTCCTTTTCTCACTGGCTCCCTTCAAACCTTCTTTTTCTTGGTATGTCAAATCAAAAGTGATTCCTGCTGTCTGGTAACACAGTTCTGGCTGGGCCCACAGAACCAGTCACTGTCACTCCACCCACTGCTTCAAAGCAGTCACATTCCATCTTGTGGCATATCAGGAAGGAGCCTACAACAGAGACACCTTTCTTATCAAAACCAATAAATGAATGAATACAACCTCTATTACTTCGATAAAAAGGACTTAGACTAGAAAGGAGATAATTTAATTTAAGCATTATTTGCTACATGATAAAGTATCACTGTTGCAGGTTGCCTGACTTCCCTCTTTCCTAATATAGATATAATTAGCTACAAGTCAAAAAGTTCAAGGTTTCTTAAATACACCAGGAATCTGAGGTATAGAAAGACAGCACAGATAGCATGCCTGGATACCATATGCTCGGTCAGGGAACCAATAATGCAGAACATGGGAGTAAATGGCTCCTATCAAGTGCTGAAATTACACGAGATAAATCATAGCTAATGCTCTAGAAGACTTCCTGTTAGAAATGTCCAAAAGGCTGTTTATTTAAAATGACATAAACACCCAAATGAGAAAGCAAGGCGGAAGGGAACAGGGCATGGAGAGATTCTGAATTTCCATTTCCAATCCCTTATTCAGCAATAGCATGACTTTCAGCCCAAATTGTCAAGAGTTTTGGGGCAGAGGAAATGATTTATACTATGAAGGAGGAAAAGAAAAGCACTCTGAAGCACCAGCTTCCTTAATGACAAGCTGCCCTGATAAGTTGGCACATTTCCTGTAAGTATTCATGGCAAAAATCCCTGCAACGTCAAAGATCAAAACAGCTTCCCAATTTAGGCCAACATTTCTGAAACTGCTGACACTTTCAATAGAAATTAACCTAGAAACAGCTCACTTCACTGCTTACAGCTTTGGCTTCCAATGCAGGGTGCTCGAGGTGTGTGGTGTTTAAGGTGTGTGTGACTCACACCTCTTTGTATATATGCAGCATCGTCTATGGCCTCCATGTTTTCTCAACCTCATAAATCTTCCTCTGATACCTGAGGACACCTTAATTATCCAGGTCTTTCTATGTTCACACAAACAAAAACTACTCTAAAACAGTCGAGGAGCATGGATCTTGCTTCATTCAAAACTGTTCTCTTTACACACATACACTACATTATACTGCTTCTACCTTAGTTTATATCTTTAACATTTCCCCCAACATTTCCCAAAATGTGTTATCTGGCAAAAGCTTTTAAAGTACAACTCCAGTAACATGTGGGCAGATTTTTAAAAACATGATTGTAAATGTGAGCTGCTTCTTTTTCTCACCCTACAGACTTGGCACCTTCAAACGTCGTAAATCTTGCTGTGGCAGCAGCAGAACCAGAGTGGCTCTGCTCCGTTGGGACCTGTGTGTTCGTCACCAGCATGAGAGGAGCTGTGCCAAGGTCTCCTGAGACACAGCATGCTCTCTGGCCAGTGTTCTGGCCATTCTTTCACAACACATCAGAATATTTTCAATCTAACAAATTCAGTTCAGAGAGGAGGCTTCAGCGAGATCAACTAGAAAAAAAAATACCTCCCGACACATTTGTCCTTATTGTGAAAGCTGGTCGCCAGAGAAAAGAGTTCTAGAAGAACAGTTTATGCAGAAAACCCAAAGCACTAAACACCTGAAAAGAACGTACACAGGCTCTGGCGTGCTGCCCTGCTTTCTTCTGCACTCCAGGCCTTCTTTTCTTTTTTTTTTTTTTCTTCTTTTTTTTTTTTTTACAAGTAGTTTATTGTCAAATTAGGTTCCACATAACACCCAGTGCTCTTCCCCACAAGTGCCCTCCTCCATGCCCATCCCCCCCCCCCCCCACGTCCATCAGTCCTCAGTTTTTGTCAGCATTCAAGAGTCTCACATGGTTTGCCTCTCTCCATTTCCCCCCTTCTTCTCCCCCTTGTTCCTCAGTTAAGTTCCTCCTAATCCTCCTATACGTGCAAACATATGGTATTTGTCCTTCTCTGCCTGACTTATTTCACTCAGCATAACACCCCGTCCAGACCTTATTTTCTACCCTTGCACTGCCTTCTCTGAGTGGAGACAGCTATGGGACAGTGATTAGGAACACAGTCCTGAGAACCAGGCTGCCTGGATTCAGGTCCCGGCTCCAGCTCTAATTTGCTATATGACCTTGAATGTTAACTAGCTTCTCTGTAACTCATTTCCTCATCTGTAAAATGGGCTGCTTGGAGGATGAAATGAGCTAACATAGTTGATGCTTTTTGCACAATGTCTGACATATAACATAACCTGTCCCATGTGCTCAACTCTGTTCCTGGTTAGACCACAAATAGAGCAAGCATGGATGGATCTTTCCAAACATAAGGTAAGAGTCACTTTGGAAGCCAATGCCAGTATCTGCCAGTGACACTTTAAGTGTTTATGTACAAATTACCTCATGTAATCCATAAGATACCTGGGAGAGATAGCACGGCAGGCCTTACACTAGCTATTCCTCAACCAATCATGCCTTCCAGGACCTGTGCGCTTATGTAGTTTCCTCCCGTATTGACTCTGGACTTGGTCGTGTGCTTACTTTGGCCAGTGCAGTCAGCAAGAGGGAGACTGGTAGAGGTTTCATAAGTGCTTGCACATTAAAGCTTGGACCCTTAGAACACGGCTGCTACCATGTGACAAAGCCTAGCCTCCTTAAGGATGAAAGAGCACATAGAGCCAGTGAGGCCCAGCTGCCCCAGCTGCCCCAGCTGAGCCCAGCCCCCAATCTTCAAGATCTTCAAACTGAGGGTAACTGCATGAATAAGCCCAGGTAACACCAGCGATTAAACGAGCCTGTCAACTCAGAGAAGCATGAGAAACAATAATCTGTTGTTTTCAGTCACTTCATTTTAGGGTCGTTTGTTACTCTACTGTGACTAAAACAGGACCTGGTGAGAAGGACGCTGCCAAACAAAGACTTATAACATGTGGCATTGCCTTTGGGACCAGATGGCAAGGAGAGGGTGGAAGGGCAGTGAGGAAATTGTTTTTGGAGGCTGGGAAAAGGGCAACCCTTCTTGTTGAAACAATCAGCAAAACTGTCATCTGTGGTAATTCGTAAGATTAGAAAATAGATTTAATCAATCTGTTGGCCTAGCTAAAGAGATTTCTGGGCGGAATGCTAAAAGCACTAATGGATATTTCAGCCTTGCACAAGAGGTACAAGAGAAGAGAGAAATGAGTTAAAGCAGCAACCAATAGTTGCAAACAGAAAACTGAGCAGAAAGAATGAGGATTCAGGATTTGCTAGGTTGGAAAGTTCCTCATTTCCACTCTCTCCAGCTGACAAAGGATTCTCAAAGGAAGAAATGGTCTCAGAGTAAAGATTGATCAAAGATAGGGTGTAAGACCCTTAAGGCCTCTAAAAAACTTTAGTAAGTGCTGACTAGGCCCTCTCAACTAGACAAAGGGCTTCTAAGATTCATAGAAGCCCAATCCCAAAATAGCTCTGAGTAATCAAGCTGGGCTGCCCAATATAGCCACGTGTACTATTGGGCACTTGAAATGTGGCTGGTCTGAATTAAGATGTACTATATGCATAAAATATATACTGTACTTCAAAAAGCTAGCATAAAAAAATGTCTTATTAATAAGATAATGTTGCAGTGATAATATTTTGGCTATAGTGAGTTAAATAAAATATATTGCCTAAATTAATTTCACCTGTTTTTTTTTACTATTATTTAAATTGTGGCTCTTAGAATTAAAAAAAACCCCACATACGTAGTTAATTCATATTTGTGGTTTATACTGTATTTTAATCAGACAGCATTTCTTTAGAAGCCAGTCCCCCCCAAAATTGTGGATAATGAATGAAAAATAATGAGATACATAGAAAACCCATAGTTTTTTTAAAAGTTTATTTATTTATTTTGAGAGAGAGAGAAATCATGCAAGCAGGGGAGGGGCAGAGGGAGAGGGTGAGCTAGAATCCCAGGCAGACTCTGTGCTATAAACAGAAAGTCTTACGTGGGGCTCAATCCCAGAAATCATGAGATCATGACCTGAGCTGAAATCAAGAACTGGATGTTCAACCGACTGAGCCACCCAGGTGCCCCAAGATCATGGACTTTGAGCCTGATGTGATCATTGGATGAGACTACAAGGGTCTTGGGAGAGAGGAGTGTATGATGGGAGAAATTGAAATAATTATGGCCAGAAGCTGCACTTGATGTATTAAATATAACCACACACTATTTATAAATCCTCTCACTAAGACGCAGAGTTTACTTCTCCCACCCTTTGAATCTGGGCTGGCCCTTTAATTGCTTTGTCCAACAGAATGTGGAAGAAGTGATGTTGTGCAACTTCCGAGCCCAGACCTCAAGAGGCTTTACAGCTTCTATTTTTATCTGGCTGGTACTGGGAGAATTCCATACTGTGATAAAGCCTACAATGAAAGGCCATATGGAGAGTTCCAGCCATCCCAGCTGTTCCATCCATTCCTATTTGTGGCCCCAAACACAAGGGTATCACTCTTAATTTGGAGGTGGTTTGTTCTGTAGCAATAGATAACTGATGTCTATTTACAGTTTAACAGGGAACAAAGAGTTGAGCAGATGGTTCAGGTTTCCTGGCAGAGGTGTGACTTGGGATTCCACCACAACTGGAATGCTGTCACCACCGTTTTCTTCATTACATGGGCTTCTACAGAGTGCTGCTTACATCACGGTAGCTGGCATCCCCCAGAGTGAGTGATCCAAGAAATGGGGAAAGCAACCAAAATGAAAGCCATGACATCGTTCATAACCTAATATCAGAATGAAGATCCCTTCACTTGTCCTGTATTCTACTGGGCACGCAGACCAACTCTGATGGGATGTGGGAGGGAACCACACAGGGTGCTAATGTCAGGAGACAGGGATCCTTAGGGGCCATCTTGGAGGCTGGCTACCACATAAACCAATAAATGAATAAGTGTATTTCACACGTTAGTCTTAAAGAACCAAGAATTTGCAAGAATCTTCCCAAGAATAATATCCTCTATTATTTCTCTGGCCTACTTATTTATCATGTGTTCTTTACTATTTCCCTTTACTTCTCACCTCATTCCATACCTGTTATTGCCCTTTCCGACTCTGTTAGGCCATGGAACATGGCATTTCAGGTCTTCATTGCTCTGACTGGAGGCAATTGTGTGGTGGGCTGGCTCAGTGTCAGTCCTCAGGTAGGAGGCTCAGTGATGAGTGAAGACACTCAAAGATTAGTACTCCCAAAACTTTTGGAGATGAGAACTATAAATAAGTTCAGCTCAATAAAGAGCAGGCCAGCCTAGAATTGGAGGGAAATGAGTTCTGTGTTTGTTGCTGGTGACAGTGTGAGGTTTCTGAGGAAAGCAGTCTGGAAATTTTTTATAAGAGCTATAAAATTTGTTACACCATTTGACTCAGCAATTTCCTTCTTGGAGACCACACACTCCAAAAGGAACAGCAAAAGGAAGAAATGAGCTTGTATTCTTTGGACCATCTCAAATGCTCAGTAACAAGGAATTGGCTTGCATAACAGGACAGCAAACTGGATCAGTGTAAGTGATAAGTGTTTAATTTCATTAACATTGACCTGCGTTTCTGAAATAAAATTATGTGAGAAACAAAGAGTAGGGCGTATGTAAGTAAACACATATTCTTAAGATCAAGTTTTGGAAAATCAAAAGTAATACAAATAGATTACTCAATTAGGATCATGGGGGTTAAAAATTTTCATCTGAATACCATTTCTCAGCTGTCTGAGATGAATAGGAGATTATCAAAGGCTTAATAGAAGCTGATTGCCATTAATCCAGGCAGTATCCTCTGAGTCTTGGTTTCCTCCTCTACCAAATAGGTAACACCTACCTAAATCCCAGGATCCTGAAGATCTGAGTGTACTCTGTCCACTGGGAAAGGCTTTAGAAGCCAGATGACATGGTGGAGGCAGTATGGAATAAGGGATGCAACTTGGGCTGTGAATTCTGCCCCACCTTTGTATTACACTTCCACCTGTAGTAGCTTAACTTTTTTGAAACTTGAGCTTCTTCGACTGTAAATGGGCCTTTCTACCTTACCAGGTTCCAATCAGGATGAAATATCGTATCATGTTTATAGAGACCAGTGGAATACCTAGGACATAGTAGGTGTTCAATTAATATTATTCCCCTTCCTTTTTGCTGCCTCAAACTTCCAACTTCAAATAAATGTACAATAAGGGAAACCCTTTGAAACTGGAAATAAGCCAGTTAAGGGTAAATTTCAAAGAAGGTAATACTTCACTAACTCATTGCCAAGTCACACAATAAAAATAGTCTGTAAGAAGTCTAAGGGGATGGGGTTCTGATGTACTACTCGAGTCAACAAAAGGGCCGTCCAATAGGCTTGGTGCAGGGGCTTATCTGAACCCTTCTTTGGCCTCATTGGACAAGATCCATATTGCAGAAGAGTTTGCCTATATGTTGAAAACGGGAAACGGTTCAAAATGTGAGAGGACCCCTCAGAAATGAGCCTATGATATAATTACAAATCGTGCGGCCCAGGGGTAAAGAGCCTCGAGGCTTTCGAAACTCTTCCTCTGAGTAGTTTCAAAAAGGTATGGGGAGTGGTAATTGACAAAATAGAGACCATCTCTAAAGAAGAACTCTTTTTGGTTTTAGGTGGGCTCTGGGGAATATATTAGCTGAAATCAAGGAAAAGAAAGGACTTATTACAAACATTCCCTGATGCCTCTTAAGGGCTAATGTCTGTCCCAAAACTCCAGCAGAGTGGAAGTAGAACATATGCTCCTTTAAAATTAAAGTCAGCCCCAAATAGCAAGGAAAGAACAGGATGTATGGCCTTTGTTTGTAAACAAAGACCAAGATAAATGTTGGTTGCCAGACCTCAAAGGGAGGTATGACAAGCCACTTGTAGAAATAAGCCACAGGCAGCAGAGCAATCCCTTTGGTCTCCCTGGTGGTCTCCAGTAGACCTTTCCAGAGGCATCACGGCAGAGCAGGAAAGCCAGAGGGCCAGAAGAGCATCTGCCTCAGTGTCCTGCTCACTGGCGTGTACTATCTTCTCTTGGCCAGCATTCAAACTAAAATTGATTATATCTCTTATCACAAGCTGTTGTTAAATGCTTTGGAATCAGGCACTTAGGTCTGAATTGCAAGCAGTAAGTAAATGGTTAAGCCTCAATTTTTTTTGTCTGTAAAATAGGGATACCAAGAGTATCCACATCATAGGCACATCATAGGTTATAAAGAACAAATGAAATCAGGTATCCAAAACCTTTAGCACAGTGCCTGGCACACTGCACACAGCCAGTTCTCACAAATGTTAGGTGCTGTTATTATTTTTGTGTTGCAGATTTTAACTGCTGCTTTGTTATTTCACCCATGGCAGCATTTCTCACCAGAACTGGGAGACATGCAGAGCTAAGGGACCAGCAGTGACAAACTCAGACATTTTCCAGAGTGGGGGAATGGTGCTATTTATAGCAACTAAGAGAAGATGCAGCCATAGGAAAGAAGTGAAAGGGAAGAGCATGTGCTGGTAATGAGACATTTATATCTGTCTACCTTGCCTATGAGTCTGCCTCAAATCAGCTCAGAAGCCAGCTTCCCATGGCAGGAGAGGACCCAGGGCTGGCATGTAAGAAGGTTCGATCATATTAGCAGAGGGCCCAGGGCCTGTTCCCAGATGATACAAAATGAAGCAGGTCCCTTGACATACAGCCAAAGGGGAAGGGTCCCCACCCACCCCCACCCCTCACTTACACAGAGTTTCTGGGAGAGAGCCTGGCAGTCAAGGCGTTGCCCCTTTCTCTAGGCCAAGCTTGCAGTCAAGGATCAACACCTCGCTTACCCAGAATATTCAGGAATCACAAATAGAACACAAATCTCTGAGTGCTCTATTATTCCCTGGCCTCAGAGAACTGGATTTTAAGGAAGCTCAGGAGGTAGTTTCTTTTCTACAGGGTGTCATTTTTAACTGGAAGACAATATATATTTTTAAATTATATTTTTTAATGTTTTTTATTTATTTCTGAGAGAGAGAGAGAAAGCATGAGCAGGGGAGGGTCAGAGAGAGAGAGGGAGACACAGAATCCAAAACAAGCTCCAGGCTCTGAGCTAGCTGTCAGCACAGAGCCCGACGTGGGGCTTGAACCCATAAACCATGAGATCATGTCCTGACCCGAAGTTTGCTGCTTAACCGACTGAGCCACCCAGGCACCCCAAGACAATATATATTTTTAGCAGACCAATACATACGCAGTTCAGGTAACCAGGGCACCTGAGCCGTCCAATTATAAGTAATTGCACTAAACTCTATGGTTGTCTATTTGTTGGTGACACTAACAAGGGGTAGGTAAAAGTTACTGAAAAGGAAACTGAGTATGACACATATAGTCCTGAGCCGAGTGCAGTGCCCAGAACACAGAAGGTGCTGACTGTTTGCAGAATAAGCGGTTACTCAAGTGCACTTTAAAATAAGCCAGGCTGCAACCCAGTACGTGAGAAAAGTATCTCCTCCTTTCTTCCATCTCTCTCTCTCTCCCCCCACCCCATCACTCTCTCTCTCTCTCTCTCTCTCACACACACACACACACACACACACACACCAGCAAACAAGAGATAACCTCAATATTTGGTCATTCACAAGTGTTTTCTCAGAGAATTGATTCTTTGGTTGCTGACTCACAAACTCAGTTTGCTTTTAAAAAGTAGACCCAAAAATTCTCATAAAACTCCATTTTTCTCTTTTCCATATTCTCTTTATTACTTCCTCCTATCACACATGCATCATATTTTACTTTTATAACCCTTGGGAACTGGTTATGACAAACTCTGTAACAGCTCATCATATTCACTTTATGGTTTTTTATCTAGTTTTACTAAGTTATATTCCTTATAAAGACGCTCATGACCCCAAAGTACATAAAAGTCTTCTTCTGTGATCCAGAGGGTGAGCAAGTAACTGTACTAATGTAACTGACACCTATTCAATATTTCTCAGACCCCTAATAACTTCCTTCTAAAAAACACATGGTGCCATCTTATAAGAGGTCAACTGATGAGCTCTTGGAAAACTTAGAATAAGACAATGCATCAAAGGGGGCCTATCTTCTGGTCAGCTCATCATCTGTGCTTTTCTGGGTGCTCTTAACAAAGGTGATTGTGTGTCTGGAGTACAAAATACATACACATGTAAACCTGCACAATACAAGTGCAAACCCAGAGAACACAGATGCTATCTAATTCATCAAGACATGAGTTTCTTCCTGGCACTGACCGCAATGGCTATTACATGGCACCCAAGGCACCCCCTGCCTCCAAAAGAAATCCTGAGACAGGCTCTCCAACCAGCAGAACCAATCCTCTCATTAGTCAAGGGTGGTTTACATATGGAAATCATATTATTTAAATCCTTTGGTGATTCCACTATGTTTATTATATAGACATTTAACCTCAAATTCACCTTAGAATTATATTTTATAAGAAACAAAAGGTAAGAGCAACCATTCGTTTCTTACCTGCTGCTGTAGTCACCAGAAACCAGGCTGCTGCTCTTCCAGTGGGGCCGACTCCAGGATTTAATCTTCAGCTCCCTCGCCTGGAACCAGAACCATCAAAAGAAAACTTTCAATTGCCATGAGCAAGCAGACAGTTTACTCCCAGCCAATTCTTTCTTATTCCCATGGCTTGCCGAGTGCCAAAGAGGGGTGCCTAAGAAAGAATGTCTGGGGAGAAAGGGATCAAATTGGGGGAAAGGAGAAGAAAGAGTCCTCAAAGCAAGAGTTAGTTCCGCCAATACATTTCCTTCAAGGAGAGGAAAGCCCTCTTTTTTCAGCTTTAATTTCTCATAGAAGATCTGCCACTACATTACTCACAGGTAATTGCTACATTGCTCCTTCACAAACAGCAGACATACTTTTTGGGCGAGCCTCCAGATTTGTGATACATGCCTGTACCTGTCCACAGGGATATCGCTGTGTCTGGGAAAATGGGGAGGGCAACAGCCCGCCCCAAGGGAGGACCCAGTCTAGACTGTTAATCAAGCTTTTGAGATAATATATGCCACAAACAAAGATCACAGGCTGGTGTGAGCCCCTCTGTCCATGGGGCATCCACCTCACTCATGGGATCACCCGGTCAGGGTTCGAACTGCTTCCAAGTAGATCAGCAGCTACACTTTGTCAAGCTTTGACTTGTTTCCCCAAAGAGGGAAGGAGTAGCAAGGATTACTATCACAGAAAGAATGTGGTTTTCTTACTCTGGGAAGCTAATGGAGGAGCGTCGAAGATGATAGATGTGCAATTACAATCCCTTCAAGTTTAATATGAAATGCAGTGTTTAGGAAGGCATTTCAATGGCAACCAAGTGTTATGGAAGCTTTGTGTTTGATTCATTCCTGGATTTCAAGAAGGTGGAGGTAACACCATAGAGAGGACAGGGCAGAAGGGCAGAAATCGGAAAGTCTTGGCTCTGGCGTTTATTATCGTGCCCTTGGATAATCACTTAACCTGGTTTCCAAAGAAGTCAAAAGAGAAGATGGGGCTGGAGGATCCACACGATAATAGAATGCCCCCTCTCACTTCCACATCTATTTCACTTTGTTCCAGAATCAGTGCTTTGGTTCTCCTTCAGGCATTCACCCCTTCCTCTCAGCTGGTTCGGATGAGGTTACACCACGCCCAGGTTTCTTCAGAAGTTGGCATGTGGCCAACCCAAGCTAAATGGAGTCACTGATAGATTCAGAGATGGGTTTGTGTGCAACGAGGGTCATCCCTGGGACGTGTGCAGGGAAGAGGACTTCTCACCTGGTTGTGGGGGCTAACCTGATAGAACAGAGCCTAGTTCTTCTGCAGGCCATTCTAGGGAATACAGCCACTGCAGAGCTTAGAGATGGCAATGGACAGAGTCCTGAAAATGTCACTTGAAGACTGGGATTCAGCTATGAGTGACACCAGCATTTTCCTTGGATTTCTTAAAAATCTCCTTTAGGGGCACCTGAGTGGCTCAGTCGGTTAAGCGTCTGACTTCGGCTCAGGTCATGATCTCACAGTCTGTGGGTTTGAGCCCTATGTTGCGCTCTGTGCTGACAGCACAGATCCTGGAACATGCTTCAGATTCTGGGTCTCCCTCTCTCTCTGCCCCTCCCCTGCCTGCTCTCTGTCTCTCAAAGTAAAATAAAGACATAAAAATTTTTTTTTAAATCTCCCTTAACTTCTTAAGCCCATTTTAGTTGAGCTTCTGACGCCTGCCGCTGAAATATTTCAGCTAATACCAATCCCTTCCAACTGCCCCCTACACCTAACGCTACTGCATTTGTACATTCACATCTATAATGACCTGGGTGGCATGGGGATGCAGAAGGCCAATAAATCAGTTTCCTTTTGATGCACTCTTACAAATTTTTTAAAGCTAAATCTGCAGAACACAGAGATGTAGAAGTAAGGCAAATTCTGGTGAAAAAATTTTAAATTCTTTTCTCTCAGAATACAGGTCTTTGTTTAAAAAATAAATTCAAATAACGCACAATGGTGAAATGTAAAGTGAAGACCCCCACAGTTTTACCTTCCAGAGATGACTGTGGATAACATTTTAGGGGTCTGCTATTCAAAACGTGGCCCACAGACCAGACCTTGGCCTAGAACTGGTAAGAAATGCAGACTCCAGGGCCTAAAGCCAGTCTTGCATTTTATCAAGGCCATTAAGTAATCTATATGCACTTTTAAAGTTTGAAAAGCACTGGCTTAAGGTACAGTCCTCCAGAGATTTTTTTTTCATAGGGTTGCCAAAATTTTTTTGCACATATAATTTGTTGGCTTTTTGTTTCACTGATTTTGTAAGGAAGAAGCATACATGAGGGTCACCCAGGTGGCTCAGTTGGTTGAGCATCTGACTTCAGCTCATGTCATGACCTCACAGTTGTGAGTTTGAACCCCACATTGGGCTCGCTGTTGTCAGCCTGTCAGCAAAGAGCCTGCTTTGGATCCCCTGTTCCCCTCTCTCTGTCCCACCCCCACTTGTACTCTCCCCAAAATCAAAAATAAATACATAAAAAAAGAGGCATATATGAATACAATGAGTCAGAAACCATACAATCAAAATCCTTTATAAAACATAAGCAATTCATTTCCCAGGACCATGTGCAAATTATAAAGGTGTTACAAACCCATGTATAGTGTCCTGAGGGACTGTACATACAGGAGCAAAGTCTCCCAGACCTGGACGCACAGAGCAGTGGTTCTACGACTTGTGTGAGCATCAGAACAACCTGGAGGTGACACTGCCAGCTGCACACCCAGAGTTTCTGATCCAGTAGGTCAGGGGTGAGGCCTAAGAATGTGCATTTCTGACAGGTTCCTGGGTAATGCAGATTCCTCTGGTCCCCAGACAATATTTCACCAGTACTGCAAAACTAAAAATGGTTTTATATTTCACAGCATACACTGCTCTGAAACTTGCTTTCTTCACTTAGTACTGTATCTGGACATCCTTCCATGCCATCCACATAGCATTACATCATTCTTTTTAAAGACTGCAGAGCCAGAGGTTTGAGGCTTATATGACAATATATGAAAAATGACAGAAAAGGGGATCACTGGCATCTTCAACATGAGGACAAGCATCCCCACCAACAGATCACCACTTTCAGACTGTTTACATCTACAGATAAGCAAAGCTCTGGACTGACCAGGAAAGTGATTAGCATGGTGCCAGGGCCACTGAACGTACAAGAAGACCATCTGGTTCCTTTGCAAGCTCTACAGTTGTCGTCTTCTTTGTTTCCGCCTATATCCACAGTGCCAGATACAGTAACAGGTAAACAGTGAGAACTTCATAAATGCTGTGGAGTCAGTGAATGAAAGCTCCAAAGCATCACATGCACAGAGCAATTCCACACAGGAATCCTTGCTACCCTGCTGTACCATACTGCATATGCTAATGAACCATGGCCAGGTACCCTCCTGAGTCCATTCGGACTCCCAGAAAGAAAGCAATCCAGTTTGAAGATATGCCTGGAACTTCAAGGGGACAGTGCAGCAAAAATCAGACCCAGGATTTTTAGGCAATTCCTGAGCACACTGATATACTTCTCAGCAACCCCTCTGCTTGGCTGGAGGTGCATTCCAGATATCTTCCATTGTTAAATGCTCCAAGCTCCAACTTTTTCCCCTCAGGAGAGTTAACCTGTGGAAGGTTTTCCCTTTAGGTGGGAAAAGATAGCCATATAAATAAAACATTAAGGCATTACATATATAAACATTCTTCAGTGGGGCAATTCTTGTGCTTCTGTAGCAACATATGCAATCACCACTAAACGAAAAGATGGCATGACCTCAGTAGACCCTAGAAAATCACATGTTTAATATTCTAATCTGAAAATTAGAAATCTCAAGGAGCAACATACTGCATATGAATGAGCCACACAGTGGCCCTGATTTGGTCAATTACTGGTTTTAAACTCTGTCAGAAGAACTCATTTTACTCTCCTGACAAGCATTTTGTATACCCACCTACTATTTGCCTCGGATTGTTTTTGATATTTGGGATATAGATATCTGGAATATGGAGAAGAAAGGTACACACTGTGAAGGAATATAGTGTGAGAGACAAGAAAATCCTTGGATTAAGCCAACTGTGCATACAGATGAGGAGGATCACATGTGCACAGAAGGGTATACCTAGCCCCGCTTGAGAATCATCAGATAAGGCTTTTAAAAAAAGTGGAAATGTAGCTGGAGATGACTCTGCACGGTAAACAGATGGAAGCCTGGCAAGCCTGACAGAGAGCATGTTGTGTCACAGAGCACAGGTGAGGAAGAACAAAGTGGGCTTGAGAAAGTGCAGGGTGTTAGTGTGACTGGAGCGAAGTAGCCTGTGAGGAGTAAGTCAGCTGAGATATTAGATGTAGGGGATGAGGTGGAAGTCAGCTGAGATATTAGATGCAGTCACCAGAGGGCTGTTGGTAAGGATGAAAGTTGACCTGATTTACATTTCTAAAGGCTCAGGGGACAATGTGGAAATGGGAACTGGAGAACAGGATCAGAGCCAGGGGGCCCAGCTTTGAGGTTCATAGTGTCTAAGGCAGCAGTGCAGGAGCTGGGGCTGGCTATGGAAGACCAAAATACAGGGAGAGATGCAACTGGCACTTACAAAAACAGAATGCACGGGCCTTGATAACTGGTTGGAATGGGGCGGGAGGTGGGGGAGGGAAAAATGAGACCAAGGGAGGAATCCAAGGGGATCCCGAGGTTTATGGTTAGTGTAGGGAGCCAACAGGCAAAGAATTTTATACAGAATTGAGTTAGGGGGTGAGATTGGGATGGAAGATAATAAGGCAGCATCACTCCTCAAACAAGTATGTAGTGAATCTAGGGATATTCTTATCAAGAAAGCATACTCCCCATTAGGGCATGATTTTTTTTTCTTAAATAGTTTATTGTCAGGTTGGTTTCCATATAACACCCAGTGCTCATCCCAACAAGAGCCCTCCCTGAAGCCCATCATCCCCCTTCCCCTCTCCCCTACCCTCATCAGCCCTTAGTTTGTTCTCAGCATTCAAGAGTCTCTCATGGTTTGCCTCCTTCCCTCTTCCCAACTATTTTTCCCCTTCTTCTCCCCCATGGTCCTCCATTAAGTTCCTCCTAATCCTCCTATATGTGCAAACATATGGTATCTGTCCTTCTCTGCCTGACTTATTTCGCTCAGCATAATACCCTCTAGTTCCACCCATGTTGCTACACATGGCCAGATTTCATTCTTTCTCATTGCCATGTAGTATTCTATTGTATAAATATACCACATCTTGATCCATTCATCAGTTGATGGACACCTGGGTTCTTTCCAGGCTTTGGCTATTGTTGAGAGTGCTGCTATGAACATTGGGGTACATGTGCCTCTATGCATCAGGACTCCTGTATCCCTTGGGTAAATTCCTAGCAGTGCTACTGCTGGGTCCTAGGGGAGTTCTAGTGTTAATTTTTTGAGGAACCTCCATACTGTGTTCCGGAGAGGCTGCACCAGCTTACAGTCCCACCAACAGTGTAGGAGGGTGCCCGTTTCTCCACATCCTCGCCAACATTTAGAGTCTCCTGATTTGTTCATTTTAGCCACTCTGACAGGCGTGAGGTTGTATCTCAGTGTGGTTTTGATTTGTATTTTCCTGATGATGAGGGACTCTAAGCATTGTTTCATGTGTCTGTTGGCCATCTGGATGTCCTCTTTGGAGAAGTGTCTGTTCATGTCTTCTGCCCATTTCTTCACTGGATTATTTTATTTATTTTTTTTTTTACAAATAGTTTATTGTCAAATTAGTTTCCACATAACACTCAGTGCTCATCCCCACAAGTGCCCTCCTCCATGCCCATCCCCCCACCCCCCCACATCCATCAGTCCTCAGTTTTTGTCAGCATTCAAGAGTCTCTCATGGTTTGCCCCTCTCCCTTTCCCCCACCATTTCCGCCCTTCTTCTCCCCCTTGTTCCTCCGTCAAGTTCCTCCTAATCCTCCTATATGTGCAAACATATGATATTTGTCCTTCTCTGCCTGACTTATTTCGCTCAGCATAACACCCTCAAGGTCCATCCATGTTGCTACACATGGCCAGATTTCATTGTTTCTCATTGCCATGTAGTATTCCATGGCATAGATAAACCACATCTTCTCGATCCATTCATCTGTTGATGGACACTTAGGCTCTTTCCATGTTTTAGCTATTGTGGAGAGTGCTGCTATGAACATTGGGGTACATTTCACTGGATTATTTTTTGGGGGTGGGGGTGTAGAGTTTGATGAGTTCCTTATAGATTTTGGATATTAACCCTTTATCTGATATGTCATTTGCAACTATCTTTTCCCATTAGGGCACAATTTAAAGGTTTCTTGTTGTGGGGTAGTGTCTCCCCAAAATTCATGTCTACTCAGTACCTCAGAATGTGACCTTATTTAGAAATAGGGTCTTACAGATACAGTTAAGATAAGAGCATACTGAATTAAACCCTAAATCAAGGACTGGTGTCCATATAAGAAAGAAGACACACAGAGACAGAAGAAACCCATATGAAAACACCTGCACAGACTGAAGTGATGTGGCTACCAGCAAAGAAATGCCAGAATTCCTAGGAATCACCAAAAGCTAGAAGGGGCAAGTAAAGATTCTTTCCTAGAGCCTTCAGAAAGATCATGGTCTTACCAATACCTTGATTTCAGACTTCTAACCCTCCAGAGCTGTCAGAGACTCAGTATCTGTTGTTTTCAGCCACTCAGTTTGTGGTATTTTCTTATGGCAGCCCTAGAAAACTGATAAACCTCCCCCAAACTCCTTTGGCTCAAATTTTCCTGAAATTGCACCATTACTTAGTTTTCTAGGTGGAGGTTGGGGTGAGGTTGATCTGTTTAATAGGGAAGGATGCTATATCAAGCCAGATTCACACACGTTTTATGATTCACTCTACTTCAAGGCTCTGTGGGATCGGAACATGGGTTAAGGCAAGTCATAAGGGGGGTGGGGTGGTGTTCTTGGAATAATATAGGCCAAGATAGGATCTCACAGCAGGGTAATTCTAAAGAGGAGGGGCATTAGATGCCACTAACATTCAACAGGATTCTGGCAAATAGGCAAATGGTTATTATTACCTCCATCTTACAGGTGGAGAAACTTAACTTGACAGACTTTAAGTAATTGTGTGAAGGTTACACAGTTAATAAATGTTGAAGGCAGATATAGAAACCAGATTTTCTTAGTCCTACTCTCAGGATTTTCCATGGGACCGTGTAGCCTCTATCATGCTGTCTCTAGGGAATCATTTTGGACTAAAACAAGAAAGAAAGAAAAAAATACATTATCAGCTATCATCACAAAGGGGTTCTTATACACAAATAAATTTCCTGTACAACTAAAAGTGTTCCTGTAGATACCAGTTTTTTTATTTTAACCATTTTACATGCAAGTCTTTCCTGCCTTATAAAATAAATCATACTAAAATGACTTATTCTCCTCCCACTGGTATGGCCACTAATCACTGCTAGTAACCTTTGTTAAAGTGGCTTAGTTTTTCAAAAGAAATGGGCAGAAAATGCAGGCACAGACTGAGGCAGTGTATTTGGTGGCCCACACAGATCTGGTCACCACACTATCCATCAAGAGGAGAATCATGCAGGTAAGAGATCAAAGCTTCCATTTAATGAGTGCTAAATATATGCCAGGAAATATGTGAAGCGCTTTCTTATGTGTTCTCATGCAACCTTCCAACCTCCCTGTGATAGGACTATTTTTAATGCCCACATTACAGATGAGGAATCTGTGGCTTCGAGACCTTCTAGCACTCATCCAAGAAACATAAGTACACTAGATTGATGATAAGCACCTACATGAAATACATACGTATTGACTGAGAATCAAGTGAATAAACATCCACATTTAAATCCAAGAGTCAAGCCAGAATCTTTCTTTGAGAACTCAAGGAAAAGGGTTGTGTCCTTAACTGGCAGGGAATGCTGTCAAGTTTCTCAGATCAAACTTCTAAACGGTAAGGTATAGCCTTCATACCTGCATTAGCTAATCTAAATCTCATGTCAAGTCAATTTAAGTGGGCTCACCTGAGCTGAGATCAGGAGTGAGATGCTTAACCAAGTGAGCCACCCAGGCATGCAAATTTGCAAATAAACCTTTCATATGAGTGAGCTGTGATGCAAAGGAAAGTCCCTGGAGGCATTTTTCATCTTCTCAAAGGTAGTGGTTGGTAAGAGGCTGCTAAGACCCATGGTCTCAGGCTTCTCAAAAGCCTACCATTCACTGATGCTCACAAGCTTGGTTCTGCTGGGTTCTTCTTGTTTTTGTTTTTATTTTTTAATTTTTTAATGTTTTATTTATTTCTAGGAGAGAGAGAGAGCGTGAGCAGGGGAGGGCCAGAGAGAGAGGGAGTCACAGACTGAAACAGGCTCCAGGTCTGAGCTGGCAGTCAGCACAGAGCTGGACGCGGGGCTCGAACCCACGAACCGCGAGATCATGACCTAAGGGAAAGTCGGACGCTTAACCGACTAAGCCACCCAGGCGCCCCTCTGCTGGGTTCTTCTAAGGACCGCCCAGGGTATAATCTAATTCTCAGTTCTTTTCTCTTTGAGGACAGAAGCATCATGAAACAAACACAGGTCCAAGAAGCTTCTCACACAAGAAGCTGAGCTCCTCATTGCTCAGAGGATAACTACATTTGACTAGTGTCAACCAAAAACTCTACCTCTTTGGCTCCATTTTTAAATTTCCAAATTGTTTTGCCAAGTGGTCAACACTGCATTTGGGTAAAAAGGGGGAAGTCTATTTGGATATGAGTGACTGGCACCCATTATCTCCTCTACTTTTTTTCTACTGTACAGAGGTTGGAAAGCTAAGAACTACTTTCTCCAGGCTCCTTGCAGCCAGAATTTGGTTTGCAAATCAGTTTGGTTTGCAACTCCCAATTAGGTGTACGTGTAACAGATTTGGAAAATGGATGTGAGAGAGGGACTTTTTTTCCCTGCTGCCTCTGCTGTTGCTTTTGGAAACAGGTTTGTGTAGGTGGGAGCTTTTTTGCTGCAGTGTTTCAGGGTCTAGTCTCCAGATGTGTAACAGCTGAGTGGCTGTTCTGTTGGTGGTAGTGGAGTGTTTCTGAATGTTTCATTGCAGGTAAGGGGATGTGTTCTTAAAGTCAAGAGTTCAGTCAGTGATCTTCTGATTCATACCCTGTTCCTCACGACAGCAGAAGGAGGCAGAGGAGCTCTGCCCGACAGGTCAGTAATTCCTTCTGGGAATTATCCTAGAGTTTCAGCCTAGCAACCCCTCTTCCAGTCTTTCTAACAATGTTGAGATCTTGACAAAGGTGTCTTGCCCTGTGGATAGTTGCTACTTGTTCTTCCCAGGAGGGGGACTGAAATCAGGAACCACACAGTTCACCATCTTGCTGACATCATTTTTCACACATTTATCAGGTAACTTAGGCACCATGACTCCTTATACTTTATTCACAATCCTTAGGAGGTCGGGTTTCACTCTCCAACAATTTTGAATGTGCTCAAGCCCCTGTATTACATTTCTTCTGCTGAAGAAAACTACATGGATTATGCTTCCCATGACTGAAACCTGCATAGGTTCTAATTCAAACACAAGTCCTGAGTTTTTCTAGATAGTTCCAGTGTTCAGATCCTCAATAAAGGAGGGTTAATGCTATTGTTTTTGTTTACCTCTTACCCTCAGTCATCATTTTAGGATTTGGTGTTAAAAATAAAGGAAAAAATTTTTAATGGAAATGTTCAATCTTTCCATTTATTTAACAAAGATTTATTGAATGTCTTCTATGTTTGAGGCACTGTGCTAAGGTGCACAAATGTTAAGACAACATGGCATAATGGAAATAGCACATGCTCTAAGTAGTTGATTTCTGGCTTTCCCCTTTGTATACTGTCTGTCCCCCTCAGTTAGAATGTTAAGCGCCACATGAGCAGGGAGCTCCACTGTTTTACTCAGTACTACATCCCCTGTGTTCAGAACAGTGTCTAATGAATTAAAAAAAACATGCAATAAGTATTTACTGAATGAATTAATTAATCTTGTAATAAAAATCCCTGACGATAATGGTTTTAAGAAAAACATTTATAAAACCAAACTGTTATTGGTAATAGTAGTATTCCAGTGTGCAACTAAACATATTTAGCTTTCAAAAAATTTTTTTTAACTTTTTTTATAGTTTATTTATTTTTGAGACTGAGAGAGACAGAGCATGAGTGGAGGAGGGGCAGAGAGAGGGAGGCACAGAATCCTAAACAGGGTCCAGAGTCTGAGCTGTCAGCACAGAGCCTGATGCGGGGCTCGAAACCATGAACCGTGAGATCTGACCTGAGCCAAAGTTGGACGCTTAACCGACTGAGCCACCCAGGCTCCCCACAAAATTTTTTTTTAACCAGAACAGGAGGAAACATCACTAGATTCATTAAAAACCAACCAGATAGGCAAAGAATGTCTCCTCAAAGTTCCTTCCTCAATTGTATTTTCCTGTTCACCGGGTATAATTATACTTTGCCTATTTCTGTGTTTCAGACAGATTCTCCCACTTCATAAGAATGTTTGTGGCATTCCTAAAGTTTACTGTTCCCAGTGATTCACAGTGAGCAGAAACAAAGGGAGTAAAACACAATTCTGACTCCCTGGTAAAAACCGGGCATAGAAACACCTACAGAGCCTTTCTTTCAGCCTGCTTTGCTACACATAAAATTTGTTCTAGAAACATGAAATGAGGATCCTTTCCACTGGCCCTGGAGAGAGTACTGGCCCACAGTCAATGTGGGTGTAGGCTTCTGCAGTCTCCATGACACCACGTGCTGGGGCTGGTTCCAGAAAAAGGGGCTGCATCCTGCCCATGTGCCATGACATAAGCCCCAGTCAACGTTTCAGGTGGTCAGCAAATAGCTCTAGGGAACATCTGGATTGGAGCCCAAAGTAGGTAAAGCCAGATAATTCTATTGGCGGCAGCATCTCTTTTATGTCATGAAAAGCACTAATCAAGTTCAGATTGTCATCTTTTGCTCGGCATGTTTTTCTTTTCTACACTAAAATGATCCCCATTCACCAATCCCTGAAACTTCCAACTCCTTTGAAAAATGGCCTGAGCTGCGGTTACCATCACCTAACTGCTTGCTCTCAGGTGCACCCAAGGGAAAATGCAGTTATAAAGTATGATCTGAACAAACAAAATAAAACATAATACAAATTAGGGCCATTTCCTGGAACAACAAAAGGGCCAGTTCTGCATATGCCCTAATCTCTGTTACTGATTTACTGGCTGAATGGTCCATCCAGAAAGCACTTGGAGGAGCGCCATGGCAGAAAACACTCTAATGCTTTCCAGTTTTCAGTCAAGTGACTGGGAATTCTCCTTTGACCATTACAATAAGTATTGTAATCACGACACTTTTCAGGACCTAGGATATAGCTTGTCTTCAGTGCTAGAGTTACAATTAAAGCCAACTTGTGTTGATCAGGGAAAACATGATCTAAGGGAGTCCAACCTGGATTTCAAGTGCTACTAACTTATGAAGTGTCTGTGTCTTTTATACCTTATACTTTTGCAAATAGTAGGTACTTAGTATTTTTATTCTTGCCTTTCGAGTGCTGTATGTATAAGAATGCAATCTGCATAGCATTGTTTTAATTAAATGCTCACTGCATGAATGATGAATCAAGGTAATACTCTGAAACTTAAGCTATTGGCCCTAGTTGGTGATCCCCAGGCCCCCCAATATTTGCTCTTTACTTTTACAGTATTGTGCATGTAGTTTCACAAGAATCATCTTTGACAACCACAGTTTCAACGCACTGGTTGGAGATCATCTCCTGACCATGGGTTCCAGTGTCTTCATCTACTGGGTTGAAGTGAACTGCCATCCTCACCAGTACACCACCACCCACTACTACCATATCTCCCCCCAAATCACATCTCATACTCACTAGGCACTGTTCTAAGCACCTAGCATGTATTACCTCTCATAAGCCTCACAATATCACTGTGAGGTAGATACTATTATTATTCCATTTTAATCATGAAGAAACTAAAGCACAGAGAGGTTCAGTAACTTACTCAGGATTGGCACGTAGGTCCTGGTAGGACACCAGACATCCCAACCGATATATGTGAACACAACGCATTCTTACCCTCAGGCACCACATGCACTAATGGAGAATGCACATATGCAAAATAGATTGTTACAGTTCTGGGTTTTTAAACCAACAGTTGTTTCCTGGGTCTTAGTTTTTTATACAGCAAGAATACAGATACATAATAGACAGAAACAAAAAGAACATTGAGGATGACAGACACCCTTATCTTCATATTCTTTCCCAGTTTATTATTATTGGCCTTTGTTCTCTGGCCATAAACTTAGAGTCCTCATAAGTCACATTTTCAGTGACCTTTTCAATTATTCCTCCTCAATTGTTCTATAAACACATATGTATGTGTCAACCTTGCATCTTGATGCTGGGCTCAGAAAATGTGGTACCAGATCTCAAAACATAGTCTTGTCTTTCATTGTTCTGCTATTTTTCCCCAACTTGTCACTTTTTCTTCCATAGTTCCTTGGCTGATTCTGACTCCCCATTCCACCAGCCCAGCCCTGATTATTGCTCAACTGGGCTGTTATAATAGCCTTCTCTTGATTCTCTGACTTCAGCAATCCCCTCCTTCCAACCATCCTGCCCCCTACTTTCACTCAAGTTTAGACAATTCATTGCTGATAATATCACAGCCCAAACTCCTTTGCCTGACTTGTAAAGCCTCCATAATCTTTCCCTACCCTATCTAGTCAATTTTCTTTCCCACAAATCCCAAAAGACCAATACACACCCACTGATACAGTAGGGTTGTTATCTAAACTGTTATCTAAACATGGAGGCAACCCACATGCCTCCATAGCTACCATTTTCCCACCTCAGGTGACCTCTGCATTGCTCAGGTTGCGGTATCACTGGATTTTACCCATCATTCAAAGGCCCAGCTCAAATCTCAATTATTTAAGTAAATTTTCTTCACTGCTGCAGCACACACTGATCACTTCTTTTTCTGACCTCCTATTACATTTACAGATTAATAATAATATAAATAACAGTCATGATGGGCTAACATCTATTGAGTACTTCATGTGTACCAGGCACTCCTGGGAGAAGTAGTTTTATTATTTCTCTTTTACAGAGGAATAAACAAACACAGAAACAGGGGAAACAATATAACTCATCTTTACACTTAACTGCTGGCCAATCATTTCATTTGTGTTACAATGGTCTTCCCAACAAGCTTTCCACTCCATTGAGAGCAGAGACTGAGATTCATATTTATACTGTGTCTTCTACATAACTAGTAGAGTTTGTGTACACTGTAAGTTACCACAACCATTGGCTGGCCCTTGGTAGACATTGATATTACACATCTTTCAAAGTTCCTGCCCTGTAAGACTTGCATCATGTTTGTACCATGCAAAAATCCATGCTAAACAAACCCTGTTGAGCACAATGATGACTGGTTTGGGACAATTCATAGTCTACAAATGGCCCGCGGTGATTCTCTATTACCCTTACTACATCCATCCTCTACATGCTTGAAACATTTAAGGTTGGGAAGCCACACAGGAGCTGTCAGCAATCAGTGACAAAATTAATTAGAAGTTTTGGAGGATTATAGGACAGGGGAGGTTGTTAATTTTGTCCTGGCCAAGAACTGGGCCTTCTGTTTTTATTAAAAATTAGGTAGCAGCAAAATTTCCCCAAGTAACCAAGTATTTGCACCACAATATTATAGATTTTCTCCAAGTCTCTTCTAGCACTTTTCCCCGTTTAACAACCATGGTTAGAGGGTGCCTGGGTTAAGTGTCTAACTTCAGCTCAGGTCATGATCTCACACACAGTTTGTGGGTTTGAGCCCCTCATGAGGCTCTGTGCTGACAGCTCAGAGCCTGGAGCCTGCTTCAGATTCTGTGTCTCCCTCTCTTTCTGTCCTTCTACTACTCACACTCTCTGTCTCTCTCTCAAAATAAATAAACAGTAAACAAGACAAAACAACCATGGTTAGTATAGACATATTCAGCAAAGATGAGTAGTACAGTAAAAATAGGGAAAGATAATGATTTAGACTAAGCTTTAGTATTTTTCAAAAGTCACAATTACTTCGTACATTCATCATAGGCATAATTTCCAGTTTCTTATTCCCATACCCATTCTACAAAGAAGAGGACATGTAAAAATTCACAAGATTCCTCTTCCCTCTCACTTCAGATCAAAACTTCAGCAAAAGCCAAGACAACAGAGAAAAAAACTTACTTAAAAGCTCTTACATTTGTTCAACTGCAACTCATGAATTTCTGAGCAAACTCCTATAAGCAATAAAGAATCCTTTTTTCGACCAATATGTCAAGTGAGAAAACTTAGCCCACCGAAGTCAACCTAGTTATAGTTACCACTGACTAGAGCTCACTTTCACTGATGCAAGCAGTTTTCTTTACTTGAAAAAAAATAGATGGAAAGAAAGAAAACCATTTGTATATCTTGTCTCTTGATGTAGTTTCCTAAAGCCTCAGCTTATCAGGATTTCCTTCATTGACAAATGAAGCCAGATACATGGCCCATCTGATCCTATAATAATTTCAGTTTTAGTGATAAGCTGGCTTGAAAAGCATTCTTCTAGAGAAGTTAATTTTCTTTTTTTTTTTAATGTTTTATTTATTTTTGAGAGAGAGAGATCACAAGTGGGAGAAGGCCAGAGAGAGAGAGAGAGAGAGAGAGAGAGAGAGAGAGAGAATCGGAAGGAGGCTCCAGGATCTGAGGTGACAGCACAGAGCCTGACATGGGGCTCAAACCCACAAGCTGTGAGATCATGACCTGAGCCGAAGTTGGATGCTTAACCGACTGAACCACCAAGGTGTCCCGAGAAGTTAATTTTCAAACTAAAACTATTCTCTCAGAGGAAACATTAGCTCACATTAAATAACAACATTTTCTTTTCCCCCTAATTATAGAAAAGACAGCCGCTCACTGTGGAAAACTTGGAATATAATCCTCCTTCCTCTTTTATCAGTCTTTGCTCATCTAATTTAAGGTTTTCAGACCTAAGTAAATCTTTTTTCAGCAATAGGTATTAGCTTTTGCATATAGCTTTGTAATCATATTCAAAACTTTAAAAATATTTTTTTAATTTTTTATTTTTATTTGAGAGAGAGAGAGAGAGAATGTGCAGGTAGGGGAGAAGGGCAGAGACGGACAGAGAGAGAACAGGCAGGCTTCACATTCAGCACTCAGGATCATGACTTGAGCCAAAATCAAGAGTTGGATGCTCAACTGACTGAGCCACCCAGGCACTCCTAAAAATATTTTTAATAGTTTCCAATTGCTCACTGCAAGTCATTTTGTACTTTTCTGTGTGTGTGTCATACCAACTTACCTGTTGATCAATTGGACTGCAAATTAAAATACGTTTTATAGAAGGGACCATGTGGGCTATATTTCCTACCTCCTTGTAAATCTAGAAATGAATTCCTACAGTCTTTGCACATAAATACCACATTAGGTGAATATGACGTTCTTAAGACACAACCATATCTTCTAGAACAGTCTTTTAGTCTTCAGAGTTGAGAAGACTGGCCCCAGTTGGATGTTTATTTCATGATTCCTTAACCTGGAAACACAAACCTTTTAAAAGATATGTCTCTAGTTGGGTCTATTATCTCAGACATTCTTCAGCTGAGGAAAGTTTTCTTCTGACATCTGCTTGACCACTGTTTCCAGTATTTTGTTCCATTTCTTCATTGGGAATAAATGCCATTCTTCTATAAGATTTGTATTTTCTGTCTTCTCTCTCAACATTTTCATCTTGGTCTTTCCGTTCCTTATTTTGTCTTCCACTTTACCAGTTTGACTTCTGTATAGTCTTGTCTATATTTACTCTCTTCAGTACAGGCTTGAATTCTGCTATACTTTTGGCACATTTGCCCTGATTTCTTGTTTCAGCCTTTACAAACTGTCTTTCATCTGAATCTTTTTTCTCCTGAAGGCCCCTGAATCCTATCTCATGGTGGCTATGCCTTCTCACATCTTTTTGAGAATACCAAAAATATTTCTGCTAAATTGGTTTTCTCTTTCCTGGAGAAATTTATTTCCAGATAGATAATCTTGCTTCAAGTTTTAATGGAAAAGCTACCTGTCTCTTATCTTGCACTATTCTTTTCTTAGGTCCTCTTTGGGCATCTTTCTGACTATTCATAGATAGAAAAAAGAACAGTATGTTCAAGTCTGGCACTTGCCAACAGATAGTACTGGTGAAGAGTCTTAATATTTCCTCACTTTCCTCTTGGGTACAAGCAAAGCAGCTCTGAAGGGCAAACTGACTCACATAGTACCTACCTCAGTTTTTAGGGTATTTGGTATTTAGTGATTACAGTTCTTTGGGTGGGGCTTATCCTGCTCTATCTGAAGAGAGAGACCAAGAGGCAACCTGCTGCTCTGTTTCAGAGAGCAGCACATAAAAGATCATATGCCATCCCAGCATGCATTGTCCCCTGCCTTCTTCCTGCTTCTTTCCCTATTATGGCACTTAGTATCACACAATTAGCCATTCCGGGACACAAAACATTCTCTGCTTGTGTCCATCTACCTCCTGCCTGGGAGCCATATCTCTACATGGATATAGAAAAAAAACGATAAACTGACAGGTTGAGTTGGGAGGCATGACTCTGGATTTGACTCTGGCTATTTCAGAAGATAGTTTCTTCCCAGTTGGACCATTTGCCGTTTGTTTTGACCATTTGGCCAGTGCAGCTCCAAGATCCTGAAATAGTTGAGGGCAAATGACAGGAATAAGGTACATTTGTGTTTTATTCTCTTTTAGCACTATCTGGCTTCAGTGCAGGAGGTGTGTATTTTGTAAACTTAAGAATATTCTTGTTGGGGTGCCTGGGTAACTCAGTCGATTAAGTGTCCAACTCTTGATTTTGGCTCAGGTCATGGTCTCAAGGTCACGAGATCAAGCCCCACATTGGTCAGGCTCTGTACTGGGCATGGAGCCCACTTGAGATTCTCTCTCTCCCTCTCCCTTTGCCCCTTCTCCCCCCTTGCTTATGCTGGCACTCACACATGCACTCTCTCTCTCAAAAAAAAAAAAAATATTTTCAGTCCATCCTACTGACAATTACATTAGTAGACATTCCCTGTGGACCTCAGCATGTGGCCTTTCTCCATCTTAAATTTACAATCTATTATCCTTCCTTTTTCACCTTTTTGTATAGTTTTATGGGTATTTTTGGTGAAAAGTTTGGAAGGAAGCATCTCATATATTATCTGTCTCCTGCTATGAGGACCTGGGAAGTTTATAAATGAAAATTTTAAATATTACTATCTAGAATGATACAGGAAGTCTATAGTAGCTTATCTATACTAGGTCTTGAAAGCAACACAAGGGAAAAACAAAGATTTTTTTTCTTGCTACTCACAGATTCACAGGACATAAAAATCATGAATTACACTAATAGCTCCGTATAATGGCTCATGATTCAAAGTGGCCACAGCCCTTCCAGAACTTGAGAGTAAGAACATTCTGTGTAGTGGAAAGCATTATCAATTTAGAATGGGTGAAATCAGCTGCCAGCAATAGTGACTCCTGAGGTTATAGTGTTCCCCAACTCTACAGTGAGGAGAACAGCTTGTTCGTCCAACTGAGTCCAAAAAAACAAAGCATTTCAAAGAGCCAGATTGACTTGTCTGCATTCTCAGGATGTGAATGTTGTTGATGTGAATCAACTTATAACTAAGTAAACTGCATAATCTCCTGACTGAGGAAATAATGAAAAAATATATAGTCTGCTCAGAACCTAGGAATAGGGCAAGCAAAGAACAGGAATTTGTCAGTGAGCCTCAACGCTGCCTAAGAGAGACAGCATGTTCTGGCTAGATGAAGCTAGCATTGTCATTCTCCTGGCAGATACAACTGTATATTGGAAGCGGGCATTATCATAACTGAGGACTCATATTACTAAAATCATCTAGCTCTTTTATTCT
The DNA here is from genome assembly GCF_003009895.1 of Hyaena hyaena. NCBI lineage: Eukaryota > Metazoa > Chordata > Mammalia > Carnivora > Hyaenidae > Hyaena > Hyaena hyaena. Next base: position 665,278 of record NW_024081191.1, read on the forward strand.
GAGACAGCGAGCAAGTTCTCACTTACCACATAAGCTTTTCTCTCAGCTTAGGGAAAAATCTGGGCAGGAAGAGTGTGGCTCTAATGCTAAATGGATAACAGAACCTAATTTTCTGGAGTTCAGTGCTAACATCTTGACTCTAGCCTGTTTGATATGGTGAAATGACCCATACTGTGAAAAAAACATTCCATACGAATTTTGGGGGCCTATATTTCTTATATGCAAATGCCTCCTGTGATCCCTCACTGCCTTCAAACTTAACTCCAAACTTTTGAATATGACACTCAAGATTCTTTTCAAATTTATCCTCCACCATTCCCCGAAATGGGCTACTTTCTAATCTGACCCATTTTGATGCCCTCCCAAATGCCCACACTCATTCCCTTCTCCCTGCTTTGATCATACTTTCCTTACTGAGAGTTTCCTCTCTTCTTTTCCATAAGCCAAAATCTCATTGGTTCAGGGTAAGTTCAAGTCCACTCATCTCCATGAAAACCTTTCCAGCTACGCCAGACCACTGATTTCATTTCAGCTGTACTGTGTAGTATTCTGAGGTCTAACTCTTCTCTGCCAGGCCTAAATTGCCAAATGTAGATTCTTGTTGACTTTGTCACTACTCCATCCTCTTCTGTGTTATCTGAGCTATGAAATTTCATCATGTGGTATCTAACTCCTTGTGTATATGTTTAGTCTTTCAAATTTCTAAGGGCAGAGAAATTTCTGAACTCCTCTCTCTATCCTCACTGTGCAAATCACAGTGATGATAACAAATAAGCACCCAAGCATGTACTTGAATTGAAATAAATGAAAATCAGTCCATACAGACCTGGATGTGGACCACTTACTATATGTCTCTCTGCATTGGAATGGCTAGTATCCTAGGTCTTTCCTGTGTGAGACCAAATGGTACAGTGATTAAGAGTGTGGATTCTGGGTTCTAGAAAACCAAGATTTTAATCTCTACGTGGCTATTTTTCTCTGCACATTTAAGGCAAGTTTCTTCGATTCTCTAATTCAGGATTTTCTCACCTGTAAAATGGGGAGTTCATATGGTTTTGGTGAAGATTAAATGAGATCATATAAGTAACATGTTTAGCGAAGTGCCTCACACATGGTAGGTGCTGAGTAAATGTTAACTATGATTAGTAGCAAGAATTCCAAGGGATGCCTTCATGTGCATCATTCGCTTGAGAACTCTGGACATCTCTAAGGCAAGAGAAATTATGTTACATAAGATCTTCAGATTTACTGAGATTAAAAAAAAAAAAGTATAAAGGCATCAAAATTAGCTCCAAGGCTAGGACTATCCTTAGTGATAAGTGGGAGACAAAGATGCTCCCATCTCAGATGTGGGCAGCTGGGAGCAAGAAGAGGGATAAGGGGGTAAGTGGGGCATTGCTCTAGAAAGGCAGAAAACTCGCTGAGATAGGGCCAGAAGCTTGGGCCCTAACCTGAGGCATCAGTCCAGAATCAGCAAGGACGATGCTTGGTGACACTACAAATAGTGTCTTCAAATGAAATGAGTACCAGTCTCAACCTGTTCAAATGTCCTCAACTGAGGGTGTGTAAAACAGGAAGGACAAGACTACCTCTGGAAGTGTGAAGAGTTCTAGGTGGCCAGAAGCTGCCATCACTGGAGAAGCAGTGTCAGGTTCTGAGTCAGCTGGGGCAGCTGAGGAGTAGCAGTGGTGGTGGCCTCAGGGGGTTAGAAATGGCAGCAGAAACCCACTGCTGACTGGGTAAAGATGGCCCTGCACTGAATGCCTTTTAAATATGAATATTATTTATATGAATTAACATGAATTCAAACCAAAGTAAAACTGAGAAGTGGCTGAGAGCCACATGCAAGTTTGAGTCAAGGCCAAGTCCTGACTGTCACTAATGGTATGGTCCCAGAAAACTGTGGCTATAAAGAATTCTTCTAGGGTTGGGGACCAGCAGCAGCACGGCTGGCACGGGCATAATCCCAGGCTCTCACATCTTCCCAGCGCCTCCACTGCTGGCCTAGGTGCCCTTATTTGGATGACCTCCAAAATAATTTAACTCATTATATCTAATTTGAAAATTATTTCCCAAAATGCTTAAGGGTATTAAATAATAAGTGTTCTAGGGGGTAACCATTAGGTCTTATCACATGTAAGGGCAAATACTCTCCTAAAGAAGCACATGGTACATTATTCTTAATTGAATCTGGTTAACAGACTTACAGCACAACCTGGGGATTAACTTGTTAAAGTAGTTCAACAAAGATTCCTGGCGCCTGAGTGCTTGAGGACTAAGAACATTTCAAAGATTTACATGACTCAAGTCAAACCAGAAACCTGGGTGAGGGGATCAGGGTGGCTTTGAATTCTTGGCAAGACTACTTCAGCTACATGAGTCTAAGTCCAGGTGAGCTAAGGACAAGGCTCAGGAACTGAAAAGGAGGGATCCTGTTAGTTCTCCTTGAACAGGTATTTCTCTCATGGCTGTCTAAAATCATCCCTTCAGCAGATGAGTGAAAAGAAAGGAGTCTCTAAACCACACAGATATTCTGAAATTCCATAAATATGCCTTGGTCTAGCTTTTCAACCTACAGTCTCACGGATCTTAGGAAGGCCCTTTGAATATGGTAAACTATGCCCTTCACTTATAGAAAATATTCTTCTATTATTTCTTAGGTAATTTCCACCTCTACTTTTTTTTTTTTTAACTCTTATTATTTGAATGCTGGACCTCACTGAGTACTTCTGTTAGCTTCTTATTATTTATCTACCATTTCCCATCACTGTGGTTTTCTTTGTTTTTCTTGTTCTACTTGCTGATTGGGGGAGGGGAGTGGAAGGGTCTCTATAACTTTATCTTCTGAATCTTCTTTTAACATATATATTTTAAAATTGCAGTTATCATATCTTAATTTTCCAAGAGCTTTTTTAAAAGAAGAAAGATAAAAGGAATATCCTATGATAAAAGGAATAATTCATTAGGAAGACATAGCAATTATGAATGTGTATGCATTTAATAACAAGATAGATGAAAAAAAAACTGATGCAAGGAGAGAAATAGTTCAACAATTATACCGAGAGACTTCAACAACCATTAGTAAGCAATTCAGAGAAAACCTAGATAAAATACCTGCATAGATACAGAAGATGTGAACAACACTATCAATCACCATCTAATTGACATTTAAGAAACACAATATCCAACAACTTCAGTATATATTATTCTCTTCAAGTGCAAAAAAGTAGGCCATATGCTGGATAATAAAATGGATCAATGAATGTTAAAGGACTGAAAAATGCAGAGTGTGTTTTCTGGTCACAGTGGAATTAAAACAAGAAATCAATAACAATATGGTCTCTAGGGAAACCCCAAATATCTGGAGATTAAACACATTTTTAAATATTCTTGAGTGAAAGACAAAATCACAAGGGCAACTAGGAAATATTTTGAGCTAAATGAAAATGATTTCAGCTAAAATAGTTTTAAATGCACATATTATATAAGGAATGAATTTTTAAAAGTCAGAGAATGATAAAGGTAAGGACAGAAAATAGTGGATTAGAAAACAGACAGATAAAACAGAAATATATCAAAGCCAAAAGCTCTTTTTCAAAAAGATCAACAAATTTGACAAATCCCAAGACAGAATGAGACAAAGAGAGAAAGAATAGAAATTGCCAATATGAGGAATAAAAGGGGAGCTTTCACCATAGATCCTATAGATATTTAAAGGATAAAAAGAATAATATAAAAATTATGTTAATAACTCCAACTATTTAGATTAAATGAAAATTCTTGAAAAATACAACTTACCAAAATTGATACAAAAAGAAATCACACATCTGATAACCCTTCATCTATATAAAAATGGAATTTATTATTTTAAAAAATCTTTCTAAAAATAAAACTCCAGATGCAGAATATTTTAGTGGTGAATTCAATAAAGCATTCATGGAGGAAATAATACCAATCTTATACAAACATTTTTAGAATACAGAGGAGAAAGGAACATTGAACAGCTCATTTTACGAGGCCAGCAGAACCTTAAAACCAAAATCTGACAAAAACTACAAATTACAAAAAAACAAAAACAAACACAAATTAAAGATCACTATTCCTCTTGAGGATAGCCAGAAAATTCCTAACAAAATGTTAACAAATTAAATTCAGAAATATTTTATTTTATTTTTGATGTTTTATTTATTTCTGAGAGACAGAGAGAGACAGTGTGAGCAGGGGAGGGTCAGAGAGAGAGTGAGAGACAGAATCTGAAACAGGTTCCAGGCCCTGAGCCAGCTGTCAGCACAGAGCCCGATGCGGGGCTCGAACCCATGAGCCCTGAGATCATGACCTGAGCCGAAGTCGAACGATTAACCGACTGAGCCACTCGGGTGCCCCAATTCAGAAATATTTTAAAAGAATATTATATCATGACCAAGACCAGGTAGATTTTATCCCCAAATGCAAGCTTGACTTACCATTTTAAAAATCAAGTTTAATTCACAACATGAACAGAATAAAGGAGAAAAACCATATGATAATTTCAAAACATGTAGAAAAACTATTTGAAAAACACAATAGCTATTCCTAATTAAAGAAAGAAAAAAAAAGAACTCACTGCAAACTGGAGCGTACAGAATTACTTGAAACTAATAAAGACCATCTAAAATCAAACCTACGGCTAACTTCATACTTCATGGTAAAAGATTGAATTGTTCTGCCCGAGGTTTGGGAAAAAAAGAAGAATACATCCTTTCAACATTGCCATTAAACATTGTACTAAAGATTCTAGTAATGAGGCCAAAACCAAAAAGAAAAAAAGAAAAATTATTAAAGAAATAGGTAAAAACTGTCCTTATTTTCACCTGATAAAACAGTTTACATAGAAAATTTCAGAAAAGCTACAAAATGCCTTTTAGAATCAGTAAGTGAATTAAGCTAAGTTACAGGATACAATGTTGATATAAAAACAGTTGTATTTTTATATACTGGTAGCTAATAATTTGAAAATAAATTTTCAAAACACTAAAATTTTAATAGCACCAAAAAACCACATAAAACAGAAGTAAATCTACCAAAATATTTCTAAGACCTCTGCACTGAAAGCTACAAATCATTACTGACAAAAACTACCCTACAACCAGCAATTGCACTCTTACATATTTACCAAAGACAATCTAGAAACGTCCAAATGTCCATCAACATGTAAATGAGTCAACAAATGGTGGATAGCTATATAATGTAATACTACCCAACCAAAGGGAACAAACTTTCAATACATGTAGCAGTATCAATGACTCTAAACTCATCATGCTGAGTAAAGGAAGCCAGACAAAAAAATTAATAAATAAATAGTATTTGTAGGCCTCCATTTACTTAGAATTCTAGAAAGTGAAACCTAATTTATAGTCTCAGTAAAAAGAATCATAGTTGCCTAGAAATGGAGGGAGAGGAGGAATGGAATTATAAACAGAGTGTGAGGAAACTTTGGAGAATGATAGAAATATACATTTTCTTTTTTTTTTAATTAAAAAAAATTTAATGTTTTATTTATTTCTGAGAGAGAGAGAGTGAGGCAGAGTGAGCAGGGGAGGGTCAGAGCGAGAGGGAAACACAGAATCTGAAACAAGCTCCAGGCTCTGAACTGACTGTCAGCACAGAGACCGACGTGGGGCTCAAGCCCATGAACTGTGAGATAATGACCTGAGCCGAAGTCAGATGCTCAGCTGACGGAGCCACCCAGGCACCCCAGAAATAGACATTTTCTTGATCGTCACGACAGTTTTGTGTATGCATACAAAGGTCAAAACTAATCAAATTGTACATTTTAACTATGTGCAGTATTTTGTTAGTAAGTTATAGTTCAATAAATTTAAAACAACAAAAACAAAACCAGAAACAACTATTTTGGTGGATCAAAAAATAAAAACAGCATGTTTTTTCTTTTTTACCTTATGACGCAAAATCTTTATTAGGTTTCTAAAACTGTTAATTAAATTATTCTTTTATTTTTCATATGTTCCTTAATATTGTCTCCTTTGCTTCAAGTTTTTGTTTTTTGTTTTATTTTGTTTTCTTTTTTAGTACTGAGTAGGTCCTTTTCACTCCTGATGGTTTTTGGTTGATTGGAAGCTTTGCGTATGTGCAGGGAATGAGTTTGAGTTTCACGGGACAATTTCATCATTGGCTGATCTAGCAGAGATGCACCTTTTTTGTTGGAGGACTCCTAAGTCTGTTTCTGCAGGCCATTTCTCTTGAGCTTGTCTGTTTCCCTGGAGAGCAATTCTCCAGCCTTCTGCTTCAGGTATAAAAGCCTGGATGCCAGCATTTCAGGGCCAAGTTGGATCAGAGATGTTATCGTTTAGTATACAGTTCTTCCTTCCTGTTTACAGACCGTCTACCTCATCACCACCCCACATTCTAACTGAAGTCTCCAAGTCCTGAGCCCCTTGGACTGTACCTATTGATGCAGAATCCCTGCCTTTGGCTATGACTGGGAAAGCCAGTTGCACAGGCTGAAGCAGGGGATAGTTTTTGCTAACCCAGCTCTCCCACTTTCAGCTCTACCCTCATCCCTGCTGACAGAAAACCTGGACTCTTTTAATTCTCCAGTCTTTCTGAGGTTCTCCAGCACAAGTTACTTGGCTTTCAGCACCCTCTGCTTTCTCTGTTCAAAGTTAGATGCCACTTCACCTCTTTTCTGTCTCCCAAAAATTTATCTTCTCCTCTGCTGTTGTTTCTTCTCCTGTTGTCATTACGCTGGTTTTACAGAGATTTCATTCTTCTACTGCCAGTAAGGTTGAGGTTTTCGTTGGAGCAGAAATAAATGTGAGCATAATTGTTCTCCACGAAAGCCTCAGGAAGAAAATGATGACTGTGTTTTAACAGTGACAAGCAAAAGGCTATTGTGGGCAATGAAGTGATCTATCTTTCACGAAGGCCTGCAACGTGCCCAATGGAGTGTTAGGTGTTGGCGGCCCTGAAGCCTGGCTGTAAGCACTGTGGCTCACTGAGACTCTGCACTGATCCCTGTTTTAAGGCCATTATTAAGGGCTCCTGGCATTGTCAACACCACATCTTGTGTCAGTGTTTTCCTAGAACCTCCCAGGACCTTTCCTGTGGATTCATTCTGGGCATTTAGTTTTAATATGGAAACAGTATGGCCTATTTATAGGCAGAAGAAACAAATACTTCAAGTCAATGGAGTAGTGTTATTTAGTAAAGAATTAACAGAATGGAATGGGAAAACTTGTAAAAGAAAGAACAAATTTCTAGAGATTCTAGTTGAACTACAGGAGGAAAAGTTGCCCTTCTCATGTTTCCAACTTGCCCAAAATTAGGCAGTTCTGGAAGCAGTGTGTAGCTGAAATATATTTATGTGGCAAAAATTAATTTTATTTTTTATAACACTCTAGCAAGGTAGGTTATTACTGTCATACCACATTTTATGGACAAAGAAATGAAGTCACCAAGTGATTAAGTAAGCTACTTGCCCAAAGTCACTAACAAGTTGTGGCCAGATGGGATTGGAACTCTTAGCCTCTGGGTTCTTAGCTTGTTTCTTCATCTATGAGTCACTTTTTAAGATTTTTTTAAAGACTTGACTCTTGGGTCCTCACAATCCCATTTCCAAAGAAGGTTACACTGACAAACCAAATGCAGAATGGCTCGAGACCAAGCTTTTCCTCATCTATGGGTACATTGTTCTGATGAAGCAATTCAGAAAACACACACATGGATATGCAGCAGTAATGCTTGCCTCTCAATTACCAGGAACAGGTAGGTGGGGTCTATCTATTTGGTCTCAATGAACAATTACTTCACAGAAGCCCAGAAAAAGGGGAAAACCCAGCCCTGAAGTCCCAAACTCAGGAAGGTTCCACCTCCTCCAACAGTCAGTTCAAGCAGGCACATGACCAAGGAAAGCCATACCAAAGGAAGAGGTGCCGAGATAGCCTACACCCCTATCATTCTTACCACCTAGAAGGCTCCTACCCATACATTAGCTCATCTGCACTCACAACCACCCCATGAGGCAGATATTATTACAATCATGAGGGCACTTGTGGGGATGAGCACTGGGTATTATATGGAAACCAACTTGACAAAAAACTATTTGTAAAAAAAAAAAAAGAAAGAAAGAAAGAAAAAAATCACTCCATCTACAAAAGAGAAGAGGACAATGACATTCAGTGTCATCTCGTGACTGTTTGGATCACACACTTACTGAACAGCATAACCTGGCCCGGAACCCAAGTCACCTGGACCCAAATCCTACGCTCTTCTCCAACACTCCACAGAAAGAAGTCTGTGACAAGGGCTCCACTGCTCTGTGATTCTTCTTTCCTCCCACCCTTCCTTCCTTCCTTCCTTCCTTCCTTCCTTCCTTCCTTCCTTCCTTCCTTCCTTCCTTTTCAACAGAATGTCTTCTAATGAATTTTATCATAAGATTAAGAACAGCTAACATTTATTGACTGTCAGGAACTGTGTATGTGAGATATCCTACATGGAATTTCTCTTTACTGTTATTATCTCCAAGATGTAGATGAAAACACTGAGACACTGAGAGGCAAGTAACTCCAACTAGGTCACCAGCTAGTAAAATGTAGAGTCTAGGATTTAAACCCAGGTACTCTGACTTCAGAGTCAACACTCCGACTCATTATATTACCTTGTTTTCCCTTAATGCAAAATGAACAACAACAACAAAAGATGATTGATTCTTATATTGACTGGCAAATTAGTGGTAGGCAGAGATTTTAGGAAAACAGTTCTCACACATTGGGGACCTCAGCAATATTATGGGTGAGCCCTTTCTCTGAACTAGATCTGGTTTTCATTTTTAAAGACAAATTGTCAAAAAATCATTTTGTAGTTTCTTTTGTTTTCCATCTAATACTGTGCTAAATGACATGCAGGTATTATCCGCACTATTTTCAGCCCTTGACTGGTGAGATTTCTTCATCATATCAAATATCTTAACAGTTCTGGTCTCTGTTATTGGGGATAAGGACACAACATAGCCTTTAACCCAGAGCTAACCTCTATGGACACAACTGGCAAAAAGGTTTCAGAGATGGGAAGCTTTTTGACACCTTTCATTACTTCCTCTGGGAAGAAACAACAGGCAGTGGCAGCATCTAATCATAATTCCACTGTCTCATTACACACAGGTTCAATGGTCAAGTACCTTGTTACATTCTGAGACCAAAAATAAAACCATGAGCAACTGTAATGCCTGGACCAAGAAATTTCTAACAGAAATTCATTAAACAACACACGCCCCAATTGTTGCAATGGGTGGGCTTTATCTTTCTGGGAAAGGTACTCACAGATCTTGTGTGGCTTAACTCAAGTACACATGTTTGTTGTCAAAATTTGCTAATCCTAGTGGTTTCCCATGAGAAGGAGGGGAATCACTGTATAGCACTGGGGGACTTTTGGTCTATAAAAGGAGACTTGATTAAGGGGGTTCCACTAGTTTTCACACAAACTGTGTGGGGAAGGACTCATTGTTTCCTTCCCCTTTATCATGAACAAATACTTTCATTGTAAAAAAATAATAATAATGAATTGCTAGAAAAAAGATAAAAAGAAAAAGTAGCATACAGTATATACACCCAAATTTTTAACACGAAATCACTTTATCATATTGCCATAAAGGTTTTTAAAGATCTAATTCTCTGTCCTTATCACAGATTCCTAATCAACATCTCTAGAACCTATGCCAATCAGAGGCCTATACGATGAACAGCATCAGTTTAGAACATGTGCAAGAAACACACACTTTTTTTTTTTACTTCTTTCTTAAAATCAACTCATGATTTCCACGAAAGTAGTTGGATATGTGGAGGCCCAAGACCCCTCACCAGCTACAAAAGCACCAGCTGCTTCTAGAAACCTTTTGAATAAAATGTATCAAGAGTCATAAAATATTCACATTCTTGACCCAGTAATTACATGTCTATGACTCTGCACTAAGAAAATAATATTGCTTATGTACAGAGGTGTTAATTGTAGGTTTATTAAAAATAGCCAAGACTGGAAACAGCATAAAGTCCCCAAATGGGGGAATCATGGAACAAATTAAGCTCCATGCTGTCCAAAGAAGTTTCTCTTACATGACACACCAGGCCAAGTTCCCCCATGTAGTCCTTGTCATGGTCCGCATATGCTTCCTTTATGTCACTTACTACGGTTGCTCAGAGATCTCTGTAATTATGTAGTGACTTCTAATACTAGCCCTGTTTCTATTGTTTTCTACAACTCATCTCCAACACTTATGATAGTTTCTGGCATAGCACCTGCTCAATAAATGTTGACTGAATGAATGAACACACTATCTATGAACAAATTTGATGACTTGGGAGATTCTCATGATGTAATATCAAGTGAAAAAATTAGGATGTTAAATTGTATTAACAGGAAAACAAGAGTATATAAGCTACTCCTAAGTACATTTTATGTCATTTAGTGAGAACTTGTTAAAACAGTATCTGGAAAGGGGCGCCTGGGAGCACCCAACTCTTAATATCGACTCAAGTCCTAATCTCACTGTTTGTGAGATGGAGCCCCATGTCTGCTCTGTGCTGACAGTATGGAGCCTGCTTGAGACTCTTTCTCTCCCTCTCTCGCTGCCCCTCCCCCACTTGTGCATGCACGTTCTCTCTCTCTCAAAGTAAATATATATTTAAAAAATAATAAAATAGTGTCAGGAAAGCTAAAGAGAAGCATTAGGTGAGATTTTTAAAAAAATACTAGAGTCAGCAATTGCTTTTTAAAGGTATGTTTGAAACAAGGAGAAAAGCAAAGGACTTTGCTTGAGAAAGTTGATGTAGTGGTAAGGGAGGTAAGAGAGAAAAAAAGAAGTGCCCAATTGACTTTTCTATTCAACAAGGGAGCCCAGTGTTCAACCTAAAGAAGGTGGAATTTCAGTCCCAGATAGGCAAGGAGCTAGCGACAGAGGGCCCTGTCACTTCAAGTGGCTTCAACAATCCCAGCATGGATGAAGTAGACTCCAGGGCCTAAAGGACAGTCACCTTTGAGAGATTACAGGAAGCACGAAAAAATAAAATAACGGAACACTGTGGAGAATGCTGGATTATCAGAGAAAGTTAAGATCTGCTCTTTGTTGCTTTAGAGACCAAAGGAAAATCAATGGATTTCAGTTATAGGTAAATAGATATAAGGGTCAACATAAGGAGAAAACAATTTCTTAAGTTTATTTATTTATTTTGAGAGAGAGAGAAAAAGAGAGAGCAGGGGAGGGGCAGAGAGAGAGAGGTGTGAGAGGGAAAATCCCATGCAGGCTCCATGTTGTCAGCACAGAGTCCGATGTGGGGCTCGATTCCACGAACCGTGGGATTGTGCCCTAATCTGAAATCAAGAGTCTAACACTTAACTGACTGAGCCACCTAGGTACCCCAAGGGTAAAACTCTTTAACCAGTTACTAACATCATTCAATACTTCCCTGCACTGCCTTGTGTACCCCTGACACTCTGTGACCTGACAGAGATGATGGAGAAGGACTGGGAGGGGGTGTTTACAAAATTCTTCCATCCCTGCTAATGTATGCTCCCTCATTCTCTCTGGCAGCCCAGGCCACATAGTCATAGCCATGATCTCCAAAGCCAGTGAGCCTGAATGTTTCAATAATACACCCCTTCATTTCCATCATCAGCCCTCTGCTGTGCAGCTTAAAACAGCTGCAGACTTCTCATGAAAAAGACAAAGAGGACATCAAGGCTTGTGAATCAAAAGGCATACAGGGGGATGGTTGCTCAGGGAAAAACTAGACACCGCTATTCACCCTTTGCTAACCCCAATACCAGTCCAATGAAGAGAGTCAGGATTCAGACTAGAACACAGTCCAGGTTCCCTTTCGGTTCTTTTTTCTCCACCTTGTTTATCTTCTAGTGTTACTAATTATAAATAATCAATCATCCAATTGGTTCTGGAATTGCATCATTAATGGTCTGGAAGGACAGTACTGTGGTATCTACTGAGTTTAGAAGGACTGTCTCCCAAACTTCAAAGGATTTGCACATTTAAAACACACCAAAACACCTTAGAGATAGCATGTGGCTTAGACTAAAGATACCAAACAACTTGAAGATAAGATACATAATCTCAGAACCTTCTAGGGAGGCTGTGAAAATGCTATCAGGATCATCTACAAAAAATGCAATTTACTGTGAAAGTCTAATCAGTCATTTGGCAAACATTTCCCTGGACAGATAAGAGATTAGAGCAGGGTGAGGGGAGATGGCAAAGGGGCCGGGCAAGAAAGAGGGACAATTAATTGCTGGTATCAACTACTCATATCATAATAATACAACTCTCTTCCCTCTTCAAAGATTATTGAAAGTTATGACACAGGAAAGAAAATAGGTCAAAGAGTGAACAGCTGCATTTTGGAAACAAACGCATCAAGTTATTCATATGGAATGCGAGTCTGCATTTTACCCACTTTATCTGGCCCACATTCCAAAGCACCTTAGAAAGGTTACTAAACAAACAATCATGTCAGAACCCAAGCATATCTCAGAGCAAGCACAGACTGAGTTCTCAAGGTCCTCTCTTGTATAGGAGTCCCTGACTCACTAAATATTCATGGTGTCATCCATTTGTTCCACATTAGTAAACATGTATTCTCTGTTAAAGCACTCATGCTTTTTATAAATCAGCCATTTTGCCTTACTGAAAACTCCCATGAGGGATATTTCTGTACTCGCTGATTAAACCCTTCATTCGATTACAGCGAGGGGGTATAATAGAACCTTTCTAATTCCCAACACCTGGAAACTACTGTTTGACAAGGGCATCTTATAAAGCATGATTCGGTTGTGATATTGAATAATGACAGATGTTTAGGAAGCCTATCTTCAGGGTAGAAAGTGAGGAACATCTCCTGGACTCTACCACACCACGAGCTTCAAATGGAAAATAATAAGGCTCCCCAAATACTTTAATAGATGGAGTACAAAGCGAAGACCTGGAATCAGAGGGACTTGTACCTTCTCAAATCTGCTTTTTATAAAAATGCTTTGTTGGGGCGCCTGGGTGGCTTAGTCGGTTGAGCATCTGACTTCGGCTCAGGTCATGATCTCATGGTTCGTGGGTTCAAGCCCCGCATCGGGCTCTGTGCTGACAGCTAGTTCAGAGCCTGTTTCAGATTCTGTGTCTCCCTCTCTCTCTGACCCTCCCCTGCTCATGCTATTTCTCTCTCTCTCTCTCTCAGAAATAAATAAAACATTTAAAAAAATTTTTTAAATGTTTTGTCAACTACAACACCCACCTTTCTGTCAGGTTTTTTTTTTTTTCTAGTCATCATGCACTTGATGATTTATAGTCTTTTTTTTTAATGGTCTCTGAAGGTTTTCAAACATCATTATAGTAAAAACTCTCAAAGAAGGCATTACCACTTCTCTATTTGTAAAGGTTGCAGAGGGGTTGAGGTAGTTCGTTTTTGTGTTTTTTGCAGGCAACTGCTATTTTAAAGTGGAGGAAAATCATACAGGGTCTGAATGGACCTTTTCATTGTAGGGAGAGGTAGCGAGAAAAGCAGTGCAGAGAGGTGAAGTGACTTGCCTCAGACCACACCTCGTCTGAGGATGAGGACCTACAAAGCTAGCTCTCCAGACCCCTTGTCCAGATTGTTGTCTATTTCTACTACATTCTAATATTTTGTGCAGTATCATTTATTAAGTTTGAAGTATGTTTAAATATAAAGGATTTTTTTACAAATATCTTGTAATTGGGGTGCCTGGGTGGCTCAGTCGGTTAGGCGTCCGACTTTAGCTCAGGTCATGATCACATGGTTCGTGGGTTTGAGCCCTGCGTCGGGCTCTGTGCTGACAGCTAGCTCAGAGCCTGGAGCCTGTTTCAGATTCTATGTCTCCCTCTCTCTCTGAACCTCCCCTGCTCACACTGTTTTTCTCTCTCTCTCAGAAATAAATAAAACATTAAAAAATAAAAAAACCCATATATCTTGTAATTGACACATTTTGATGCTTCACTTCATTTTTTTTTTCATAAATTGGAATTAGCAAAGTTTTCTGTACATTTGGATCTGAATTCATAGTCCCTCTGGAAACTGAAGTCCTTTGACAAAGCCAGGCAGTCAATCACTGTGCTGTTTTTTAGGGTAGAACAGAAAGCATGACGGACTTCCCTTTGAGCAGATAGTCCCCCTCCCTGCCAGGAACAAAACCCAGCCACAGGTCCTCATGCAGCAAGACAAGTGGCATCAGCAGAGGCCCAGGTGGGTCAGGGAGAACAGGATGGACTGGAGCTCTAGAATACAGTCAGCTTGTAGAGAGGGTGAGGTCAGTGGGGGCAGGGAGAGGAGGAAGGGTAGAAGAGAGAGAGGAGACCTAGTAGGGAGGGAGAGAAATAACAGATACTCTAGGGCAGATGACCCAAAGCATAGTCAGATATGCCAGAGACAAGACAAATTGGCTGAATCAAGGTAGCCAAGGAGGCCAGAGTTCAAAGGGGTCAGGCCTCCTGGGGCACATCCCATGACTCCAGGAGCCTGGGGCACCAAGAGTCAGACAGTCTGTGTCTGAAGTCAGGGACTATGTCTGCCCCACTCATCTTGTGCCCCAATGCCCAGCGCACAGCAAGTCTTCAGATATTAGCGGAGAATGAAAGGGATGCAGGGGGTTCAAGAGCTCAAGCCAGAAGTCTGGTTATTTAGAGACTAAAATCAATCAAAAAGTCTGGATAACAGCACTAGTGACATGAAACTGAGTCAACATCCTTGGAAAATACCATACCCTTCTCCCCAGAGTTAGAAAAGTTTAGAAAAGTGGGAAGTGAGTTCATGGCCAAAGGCAGGAAGGAGACCACAGTACAGGAAGAGGAGAAAGAAGAAAGAATAATTTTTTTATTTTTGTTAATTATTCACAGAAGCTTCTTTTTTCTATTACCCACATCCCAAGATTTTTGATAAAGACACTTTTGATTTTAAAAATATAAAAATTTATTTCTATTGTTATTTATGTTATATATATTTATGTTGTTATTAAGTATGTCATATTAATAGTGTTACTCCACTTCAGTCTAGACTCAAACCTTAACTAGGAATGGTTTATGCAATCTATAAAGAAATATTCTCATTAGATAATGAGCTAGGCAGAAATAAACTCCCACCCAGAGCCCCCTTGAATCCAGTGCTTCCAAAACTTTTTATCAAGGAATTGCTTCCCTCCCTGCATCCTTAGCTCACATGTCTGCAGGCACAATTTACCCACTGTGCCAGCCTGTTTCCTGCTATTCTAGACAATGACAGGTAGATCAGGCCTGGGTCCAAGATCTCTCCTGAATTTAATTTCTAATCTTCCCCCTGAAGATGAGGCTTCTGCAGACCCTGAACGTCATCTTCTCCATCTTTGCATTGACTTTGCCCTGACAAAGAGGCCCTACTATTGCAACAGAGAGCTCAGATTCCTCTACCTTTCCCTTTACGTTCTCTTCTCAAGCCAGGGTTCCCAGAACTTTGCTTTTCCTCTCACACCCACAAACCCTGTGAATCTGGGCTTGCTGATTCTTGGGCAGCTCTGTGCCTGGTGTTCTCTGCTCCTGAACTCTAGCCTAAATCACCTGACCCTACTTAAAGAGATTAAATGACTCATCAAGATCATACAGATGAATAGAGGTAAAACTCAGAGCTAAGAATGCTAGTATAGTGTCAAGCACAGGCTACCGCTCAGTTGATAAATTGACAGTTGAGAAAATTAAAAATTGTCCTGTAGATGCAATGCAAGAATTTATAAAACTTATAAAATATAGTATACAGGGTCAAGGAGGTGATGGGTTTTAAAAATTTAGCTCAGGACATCACCACAATGATTGGAATAGTCAGGTATGATTATTAAAAGACCCGTAATGGTGGCTTACAAAAGCACATCTATGGGAACTGAAAGAAGGAGCTAGAAGAATATTATTCAAACTGTGTTCTATGGAAGACTAACACCTTGGGATGTGAATCAATGTGCCTTGACAAAATAGTTCAAGATACTGTTAGCTCAGGATGCATACTGCATATCCCCCTCTTGGTATTTCCAATGTGTTTAAGCATATTTCAAGTTCTAAGACATCCCACAGTAAAGAAACCTATTAAATTTTACTTGACCTTACATTTTCTTGTTTTTTTAAAAAAATTTAAATGTTTTATTTATTTTTGAGAGAGATACACACACAGAATCTGAAGCAGGCTCCAGGGGCTCAAACCAGTGAACCACGAGATCATGCCCTGAACCAAAGTTAGATGCTCAACAGACTGAGCCACCCAGACACCCCTGACCTAACCTTTTCTAAACTTACCTGACTACTGCTTTCTTTTTCTAGAATGTACCTATTCACTCTGAGAACACAGTTTTGGAAATTCTGAGCCAGACTGAGTTAATAGGTTTATTTAACTCCTGATTTTTTAATTCAATTGCTAGCTAGAATAAAGCAGGGCACTAGCTTTCCCAGTGCACTGGATAATCATACACTTCTCCCATTAGAGATTCTCCAACATATGTCCTGCATTGAAATGTGTCCTTACTCGGTCATTTTCTTAATTTTCAGAACTTAACAAAAGGATAGGAATGCAGTCACATCACTTCAAAAAGCCTTCCTCTGAAGTCCCTCATAGCTTTGAAAGACCCAGGATTTCAGAGTGGGAGCTATAATTGCTCCAAAAGAATTTGTGTCCAAAAGCACATCTTGTGGGGAGTCAGAATATCAGAGGCCAGGGCTGGAATAGGCCCTAGAGGTTGGCCAATTGATGCCGTCGTCTCATAACCAGAAAGCAGCCTCAAGAGGATTGGCAGCTGCCAAGACTACAGCTAGTCAGTGGCAAAGCTGGGATTAGAACCCAGATCTTCTGATGCCTCTGCCAGGAAGTTTTTCCTGTTCTGGGATTATAGGCTTTTCTCAGAAAGGAAGAGATCAGTCCTCTTCATCCTGAAAACCACAATGGAAAGACAAGAAGGAGATATGCCAACATGTTAACATTGCTTGACATAGAGATGTTTTGGTCTTAATTCTATTTTTCTGCATTGACCTAAATGTCTATAAAGGGCACAGACTGTTTTTATGCCAGAAAAATTACTTTAAAAATGAAAAAAAAATGGAGAAGGTAAAGTACACACCCTGGAAAGCATCTCTTAGTCGTTGATCAAAATAAGCACAACTAATCAAATGCCATGGCATTTCCCTGTGCCAGGGGAGGCATCAGGCTGTGAGCAAGGATGACTCACTGCGGCAGTGGGGGGACCTCCCTGCTGGCTGCCTGTGGGACATCAGCTCTCATAGGCTTCGTGTTGCTGTGGCTTCTTCCCCCACAGACTGGCAAGGAGCAGAGCCCTGCTTCATTGCCTATGGTAATTTCCTCTTAAAGCACGTGTTTCAAGATTGGTTTGAATGACTTCTCAATGATTTCTAAGTTCAACCTAATGGAATATGCAAGTTTAATTAGAAAGGTAATTTTTACTTTGCTTTTCTGTACTTTTGCACTGACCTCCTACCTGGCAAAAACTTCTCTTCAGCCTGACTGGGTCTGAACACAATACTTTTAGCGATTCAACTCATCTTGGAGACCACACAAGTTGTAAATTGCTTATGTACAAGACACAAGTGTAGGAGTGTGTGTGTGTATTGTCCTTTTGGGCCGCTATACAAAAATATCACAGATTGGGAGACATAAACAACAGAAAACTATTTCTCACAGTTGTGGAGACCAAGAAGTCCAAGATCATGGCTCCAGCAGATTTTGTGTCTAGTGAAGGCCCACTTCCTAGATGCCTGTCTTTTTGCTGTGATCTCATATGATGTTAGGAACAAGGGAGCTCTCTGAGGTCTCTTTCATAAAGGCACTAATCTCATTCAAGAGGGCTCCCTCTCATGACCTAAGCACCTCCCAAAGGCCCCACCTTCCAATACCATCACATTGTGGATTATGTTTCAACATATGGGGGGAGAATATATTCGGTCGATAGCAGTGTACATGTGTGCTATTTCAATCTGACTCAGATCCTTTTGTTCTAAAGGGAATGACTGGATAAGTTTCTCAAATAGCATGCAGTCACAGATGAATTATCTATTTCCTGAAGCTTTCCAAAAACTGTATGTCTACTGTTATCTGAAAATGCTTTGAATCTTTAGACTATAATCATTCCTCTTAAAAGAAGTGGTTGAGGTAGATCTTCAGCATGTCTATCATTTCCTTTGATACTTCATTTTTTTACTCTCTTCTAGCTGACATTAACCACAACTCTGTTTTATTCCTTCCCATTTCCAGCCTGTCATTCCTCTTTTCCTTCAGCATTATCCTAACCTGCCCTCCCTCCCATAGTCCCAGAGTGTGCCACATCCCTCTCTCCCCTGCTAAAGGCCAATGGCTTTATCATTTCATCTCCCCATGGCCCTGATCCATTCATTACTTCTCTTGGTCACTGTATCTTTAATTTTCTTTTTGCCAACTTTCCCCTCTCAGTTTATAGGCTCTACAGCTTACTTTATAAGTCTATAAGCATCATAAGTTTATTCAGTTCTTACCCATCTTAAAGAAAATGGCTCTTCCTTGAACATACATGGTCTTCTGGCTTTTGCTTTACCTCTCTTGTTCCCTTTCCCTCAAGTTTCTCAGGGAGTGAGAAACTTTTTTCAGTTCACATATACTCTTCCCCAGGAGTATCCTGGCCTCTACCCATCAGACCACTAAGACAGTTTAACTGAAGATCACCGAGGATGAGGCAGCCTTTTCTCGTCATGGTCCTGGACATGCCTTGCTCTTGACCCCAGTGATGGCTCATGCCTTGAGACACTCTCTACTCACTTTGCTTCCAAGACTTCCCATTTAGTCTGTGTCCCTTACACTCCTCTGACTGTTCCCTCTCAGTTTGTTTCATAGGCCCTCCTTTCTCTGTATGCTCGTTAAACACTAGACTTGCCATGTTTCATTCTGCAGTTTTATTCTAAAAATTTTTTTAATGTTTTATTTATTTCTGAGAGAGAGAGAGAGAGAGCATGAGCAGGGGAGGGTCAGGGAGAGGGAGATACAGAATCTGAAGCAGGCTCCAGGCTCTGAGCTAGCTGTCAGCACAGAGCCCGACACGGGGCTTGAACCCACAAACCGTGAGATCATGACCCGAGCTGAAGTTAGCCGCTTAACCAACTGGGCCATCCAGGTGCCCCAGTGAGCCACCCAGGTGCCCCCATTCTGCAGTTTTATTCTAGATCCACTTCCCTTTTTGCTCTATAGTCTCTCCCTAGGTGATTCTCCCTGGATTGCCCTAAACAACCCCTATTTATGCTGATAGCCTCTAAATCCACTCTCTTCAAGTCAAAATTCTCCCATTTTTGACCTATTGATCATCTAGGGCCTACTGAATATCTTCATCTGAACACCACTCGCACTTCAAATTCAATATGCTCCAAATCAACTCATTATCTCCACAACCTCCCAAACTTATAGCTTCTTCTATTGTTCCCCATGTTAGTTGCAAAACTGTTTGCCCTGGACTATGGGCTTCTCAGTATGTGGGACTCTCAGTCTTAATAGAATAGTCCTAGGCAAACAGGAAAGTCACCCTAATCATCATGCACCCATGATTGGGTATGGAATCTGCAGTAATCTTTGACTGGCTCTCCTTCATCCCCTTCTTCAATCTCCATGTCCTTCCAATTTAACTTCCTAAGCAGTTATCAACAGTTATCTGCTGTCTTCTCCACCCCCAGTTCATGCCCTTACAATTTCTTGCTTTCTTTACTACCCTAAGTTCCCAAGCATTTCCCTGATGCCTGTCTCCTTCCCTTTTAGATTCATGTTCCAAACAGATGCTGAAAGTATAGTTTTAAAACAAATCTCACCATGTCTCTGCCCTGCTTAAAGCGTTCCATGGGCTCCCCTCCCCCTGCTTTTAGGATAAAGCTCAAACAAGGTAATACAGAAAAGTCCCCCTTGGTCCCTCCATCTCCAGCTTCGCCTTGTTGTCACTCACTGAGCTGTGTAGGTATCTCCACAGGCCAGACGATGCTCATCTTCATTTCCTGTGGTGATTTTTTCCTGCCTGTCCTATCTCTCTATCCCATCTACCTGCTTCAGCTGGTTGACTCTCAAGAGTCAACTCAGGTTCAAGACTCAACTCCTCTAGTGTCATTGCCTCCAGATGGCTTTCTGTGATATGCATGGTCCACAGGTGAGCTAGCTGTCCCTCACCTGCCCATCCAGATCACTCTCCACAGTGTACTCAGATGATTGATTTTCAAGTCAGTTTTTCTTCCCCTTTGGAGTGTGAACTTCCCAGGAGCAGATACAGGACTCCTTTCATCTTGATGTCCTTAGTATCTAGGACAATGCCTGGCCCAAGGTAGATAATAATTCATGGAGCTTTTCCATTTGGGGTAAAAACTGGTGGCCAGAAGATTAGATCTAGTCCACAGTCACATGGTTTATTTGGCCTGTGTAATGGCTATTTTTGAAAAATGTCAATGTTTAAAAATCAGGAGTCTGCATATAACAATTTTAAATTTTGGAATCTCATAAGAGGTCTAAATATCTAAAAACATTAGATTCATATTTTTCTGTGGTACTGACCTCATTAGAAAGGGCACTTACCATCTTCACATTCACTCTCAGCCTACATCACTCCTGGACCCTGGAGGGAGCCGTTACTCCCAGAGGCAGGTTCCTCATATGTGTTTTACTTTGTGCTCAATGAGATGTATGGGGAAATTTTTGGTTGGGCTTCATTTGAGGGAGCTAACAGATGCTGTCCAAAGCAGGCAGATGTCTGCTTTTGGTTAAAGAGTGAAAAAATGGTCAGAGATCATGTTGATAGTACTAGAACATTGAGAGTGAGCAAGAAGTCAATCCTGGCCAATGGTTTCTGCTCTGGTTTTCTGTCTTTCTAGATTTCTATTAACATAGAAATCATTCTACTGTAATTCCTAGCTCAAATTCTGAAACTCAAAAAACTTTCTCTCAAATTTCCTTCCATATCTTTTCCCTAGAGAGCTATAAGAGATGATGGTTGTAACATTATCATCTCCAAACTACCACTGCTATATCATTTAATTCTTACCTTTGGGACAATAAGTCACAAGGTCTTGGCAAGAGATACTCAATGTTATAAGTATACTGAATTTTCACCACAGGTATAATTATTTTCACCCAAAACAGACAACAATCACATGCACAAAGACATATCAAGAGCTTTCTACATCTTATCTGTTAAGAGCTTTATAAATTTTAATGGTTCAGAAGAAGTTTATTTTTCACCACAGGCCCAGATGGAAATCCCTGCCATCCGGAATAGCTGAAATCCCCGGCTGAGATAAAGCACAAGATTTCCAGGCAGAGGAAATCAAAATTGAACCTACTGGTGCTGCCATCTGTTCCTCTGTGCTGACCTGAGAGCTGGGGACTCCCCTGGGGCCTGAAGAATCATCCAGCTGTGATTTTATATTTTACTTGGACTGCATTCAGTTAGTGTCCCTGAATTACAGGCTTTAACAATCATAATGTTTGCTTCTATTAGACACTTCCACTATATGCTTTTTAATACATATCTATTAATAATAATAAAGTTAATCCAACTTAATCTAGTTATGATAACTTGATGACATATTTTGGGATCACAGTGGGATCACTGAGCATGCCCAAGTCAGGATTTCAGATCAGGGACTACAGAGCATCCTTCAGTTTCAAATGGCCTGCTCTGGAACAGTGGGCCAGCTATTTCTTTGTGGCTCTGGAACTGTTCTACAGCAGCACTGACAAACAGTAGAAGATATGCCCTAGCCTGATAATCACATAAACTGTGAGGGAAAGACTCATTGTGTTCTGAGATTCCTTTTCCATTGGGTGGAATCTCAAAATCAGCAGCAGACACCACATTCCTTTTTGTGGAACTACCCTGAACACTGACTTTTGTGTTTCTCTCCAAGAACCTCCCACTGAAGAATGGCCGAATGCCAGACACTGAATGCCTCAGGGAGAGACTCACCCTTCCCACTCTCCCTACCCCCCTTTGCCAAAAACACTCTGGGAAACTCCCTCTGAAGTCATGCATATCTTTTCTGGACTGTGACCTTGCCTGTGCATGACTGTGGTCACCAGCAGCTGGGTACAGCAACTGATAGGCAGACATGTGTTCCATAAAGATGGCAGGGACAACTTTTCCTTTTAATGAGACTTAAAATATAGAGTCCTCTGATTAACCACAGCAGCAGGTATTTCCAAGGGCAGACTATATGCTATTTGCCTACCCTTGTCCCATTTACCTGCTGCCTGGGATGAGATACCATGACTAGTCTGAACAAGCCTTCTGAGACTTACTGAACTCCTTTTTCTTGATGGTAACCTTCTTTCATGTATTTCTAAGTGGGAGAGGATGTCAAGATCATACCTACATCAAACTGGGTGAGGTAACCCAATTCAAAAGTGGCTCTTCCCTAGGTTTGTGATTTGGCATTATGTCTCATTTCCTGCCCCAGTTTTATTGCATAAGCAGAATGATATCTGGGAGTTTTGTTTGAAAAAGAAAGCCTGACTTTGCCACGGTTGGTAGGCAAGCCTGTCATGTGTTCCTGCCTGGCTGAACCTGCCCTTTCACTACAGATAGAGTACAGTCCATCCAGTCCTGTATGTCATTATTATAAGCAGTAAGACCTCACAGTTCCTTTCTTTGCCAGTAGATAACCAATTTGTATTTTACCATGTATTTGTACCTTAGATTGAACAGGAAGATCAGGCCAACGATAACCCCTCAGACATGCCAACAAATTAATTTCAGCAAACACTTATTGATCACTGGCTATGTCCCAGACACTAAACTAAGATGAACTATATGTAGTCTCTCACCTCAAGGAGTTCACAGATTTAATGTGTGGAATTAGGCATATACACCCTTAGGTATAGATTAGTAAACTAGAATACGGAGGTAAATATTCCAAATGCAACCCAGAGATACAAAGTGATGAAAATACTTTTTAAATGGTTAAACAAATATGGAGAATACAGTAAGAACGTCTACCATCTGCTTGGAAATCTAGAAGGAGCTAATAGAAGGAATAATGAAAAAGCAATATTTAAAGAGGTAATAGCTAAGGATTTTCTAAACATCAGAAATTCCAAAAACTTCCAAACAGAATAAATAAAAGGAAATTTGCAAATAATCCCATTATATTGAAACTATGAACATCAACATGAAGAGATAATCTTAAACATCTAGAGAGAAAAGACACATTACCTATGAAGGAATAACAATTAGAATGATGCAAGCCTCCCCACAATGGACAGAAAAGATAGAGGAATAATATCTTCAAGTAGGACATAGCTGTCAACCTAGCATTAGAAATCCTCAGAGCAATAATAAAACAATTGTTGTGATAAGAATTGTAACAGAGTTATAAAGAAGGTGCTCTGAGCAAGCTAAGGAAGAAACAACTAATTCTGCAGAATAGTAGTGTTGAGGGGTTTTGAATGGAATAAGTGGCATATAACTGGATTTGGATCCCGACAGATGAGTAGGATTTAGACAGCTGGAGAATGGGGGTAAAGGGGAGTTAGTTATAGGAGCCTTTGTTCATATGAGGAAAAGGCCCTACCTCTAAGTCAGTGCAGCTCCACCCAAGGTGCCTAGAGTGTGGGCTGTAAGCAGAAGGTCAACCCTCCCTTGATTCTTCAGCCTGTTGCCCTTAATAGGGCATAATCTGCACAGAGGTGTCTTGCTGCCTTGTGGAGAGGTGCCCCAGACAGAGCAGTCTGAGTAAAGGCCTATAGGCATATGTGGAAGTTCTGGTATATTCAGGTGATAGAAAATAATGAAAAACCTCTAGTATCTACATCCACTAAGTATAACTTCTTCCCAGTGTTCAAGCTTGTGCACTCGATTAGGTAGAACATCACCCATTTCTGCCAGCAGGAGAGAGAGCAAAAGTAGAAAGCTAATTCAGAGTTTCAAGGTGATGAGGCCATTCTAGAATACAATCTTTGTGATTTCCAAGGACATCAGGGGACTAGTAGAATTTTGAACCTAAGGAGGTCAAGTACAGTTATACAAGTTCCTCTGCTTCTCCCCATACTCCAATGTGGCCTTGTGTTTGCTCCCTATAGCCCCAATGGGCACTCTGTTCATTCATACTTTGCCACTCCACACCAGGGGAAATGCAGTGAGTTAGAAGCTACAAAAATTCTTTTCTACCCTCCTCGTAAGTTCTGGATCTCTGACCGCATTTGCCTAGTCATAGGGGGATGGAGCATTAAAAAAATATTGGAGGAGCCAACTACGTTTTTCAGTTCTTCCTCATAGGCAGTGTGGAATTCCCAGTACTATGTCAATGACCAGTGCTGCCTTCCCTGCCTGCTGAAGCTCTCCCCAGAACCAGTGGCTCATGGCTTACTTCCCCGAGATGGCCCCTTTCTCCAACATGTGAATCACTTCCTCCCTATGTCTGTCTTCTCCCAGGCAAAGAACCTCAGTCCTTTTCTTAAGGCAATGATCCATAATCATCTTAATATTGTCAGGATTTGGCATAGTGCCTGTACTCACGCCAATCAGAGGTCTCATCTCCCTGTACTGTAATCCCCTTCACTAGAGCCTCCACTTGAGGGTAAGGACCATTGCTTGTTGATTACTGACAAAGACCACAAGGTCTGAGGCACTAGCGGATATATAGTAGACTCTCACTAAATTATTTCTGAGAGAATAAGTTATAACCATATTGCATGACTTCCAAGCCACTCAACTCATCTTTCTTTGGATATGCTACAGACTCAGAAAACTAAGAGATCTAGAATCCAAAATAGGCACCCCCAACTTCCATATATGTGTGTGCATAGAGAGAAGCATTGGCCCACTCTGTGGCCATAGAATTTTCATTCTTCACTTCTCCCATATTTTTCCTTTGGGCAGCAGGAGCCTCTTACTAATCTTCAATTCTGTCTCTTTTTCTTCATTCATAGAGTAAATTTTCCCAAAGATGGAAATGAGAAGATCATTGGGGGAAAAACAAAATATCCCAGTCACTCCTATGATCCCTTCCTCTACCATTGCCCTGATTCAAATCTCTGCTGCTATACAGATCCTGGGTGGTTTTTTTTTTTTTTTTAAGTTTATTTATTTATTTTGAGAGAGAAAAATAGAGCATGCGCTCAGGGTATGGGCAGAGAGAGAGGGAGAGAGAATATCTCAAGCATACTCCACACTTAGCACAGAGCCTGCTGCAGGTTTTGACCCCATGAACTCTGAGGTCATCACCTGATTTGAAATCAAGAGTTGGATGCTTAATGGACTGAGCCACCCAGGCATCCCCAAATCTTGTTTTATCCCAGAAAATGTAAATATCTCAGGAAAACTGACCATATTCTATAACTCCTAGTACAGTATAAGGCACACAACTGATTTCTGAAACACAACATGAAGTGAAGAATGGGTTCTGCAACAAGTCACCCTGAGTCTGAATCTTCACACCATTACCTAGCTCTATGGCAGTGGGTAAGTACAAACATCTCAATGCTCTTGTCCCCCTTACCTCTAAAATGGAGGTAGTGATGCCACCTACTGCATGGGACCAGTGTGAAGACTAAATGAGAAACTACATTACAATACCAGGTATGTAGTAAATGTAAGAATTGTTCACTATCATAATAATCATTATTTAATAAGTATGTATTGAGTTAATTATGGGCAAATGCAAAATCACAGCAGTGGATAATTCTTTGCTAGGTTTTTTCATATCATACAAAGCATTTACAGAGCCTCCTCTGTGCAAGCTGCTGAGGATATAAAGACGAAGAGCACCTGAGATGATGTCACCTGGGAAGATATTCTTTTCTTGCCTTTTCCCTATTATATTTGATGCTGCAAGGAGTCTTTAATAAGGTGTTAGTTAGCAGGTGTCAAAAAATCTTTTTTAAGCAAGTCCCTTAATCCTTTTGGGTCTGTTTCCTGCACTTCAAAGCCTGATGATTGGGCTAGTTGATCTTTAAGGCTCTTTTTAGCTCTAACAGTGTAGGATTTTATAATCACGGGGGATTTGGTTGTTTGTAAAAACTCTCACTTCCGTTTCAGCAGATTTTTTTCCCCATTCTCCTTCTCATGGACTAGGAAAGCCCACAGAGGACTCATTTTTGAGGACACAAAAAGGGAAGCGCCCAAACCCCTCAACACAGAACCAATCACTAGCTTTGATGACAGCAGGGCAGAGGGAGGAGAGTTCTGTGCAGGCCTAGGAACCTGACTCTCCATTAGGCAGGTGGGCCTGAGGGCTCTATGGGGGGCCCAGCTACAACTCTCATACAAATCAGGCATACAGATCAGATCAGGAGCAAAGTAATGCTTTCAGTCTGAGAGCTATAGAAGGAACTGCTCAGTCTCTCACTGTTTTATATGATAGTCCAGTTTCTCCTGTAGGAATCTCTGCAGATTCACTGAGGCCCAATGGTCAACTGAATGGACACAGACCCTCACTTTCTTCTTGGGTCCATTAAAGAGAAGAATAAACAGTCAAAGTTGGGCCATCTCCAGGCTCCTAATGCATGTCAATGATCATTATATTATCTCTGAAGTTTTCAAGCACAGTGCCTTAGAGACATCTCTGAGGAGTTGCTTCATCTCAGGCTGGAGGGAAATGGACCAGGATGTGGGTTCCCTAGAAACTGACATTAACAATTGAGAGGACTCACACATAGAGATCCTCCACACTCCAGCAGTTGCACAGGGGTGCTTGCTAAAGCAATTGAGAAAACGTTTTAGAAATCTGGAGAACAAAATTCTAAGGGAGAATAGGTCTCTGTGAGTCTTTGCCAGGGCCAAAAGAAGAGTTAGCTCTCCTCTTCCCCGTGCCATACACCATGCAAAGGAGAAAGGGCCTTCAAGTACTTAATGACAATGGACCCTGAGCCCAAATTCCCTTGCCCTCTCCCATTCTCCATCAGCCCCACAAATCTGGGCTGGCATCTTGTGAAATAACTGGACACATATATTGCTAAAAGAGAAATTGTAATAGATTGTTCAGGGAAAATGGGAGGGGAAAAACCGAACTGAAGCATAATCCCAAATTCATACCATGGCAACCCTGTACAACAAACAACTCTTGCTGTGTCAACATTGGAGTGTGCCTCTCCCCTCCCCAGTCTCAGGCAGTCCTCAAGAGGACCCTCAAGAAGGTCTGATGGTCACAAAAGTATCATTAAGTCTCTTGATGGTGAGAGCAGCACTGACCAGATAAAAACTCACAGTTTTAAGGGAATAATACATTTTCTTCCCCCTCTACCTCAAACATTCACACACAAAGTTTTCTTCGTGAAAGCAATCAGCCTTGCTATTCTCTGCTAGTGGAAGATAAGCCAGGCTCTAGCGTTCTGGAAAATGCTGGGGAAAAAATGCTTCTCTGTTTATTTTCTAAGGGAAAGATTGCATCAAAGAAATTTGGGCAGAGAGAGTTTGTGCACGGTGTCCCTTGAAAGATGGGGACAGAGATTACATTGAGACAGTCTTTTGGAGAGAAGGGTGAGGCATGAAGTCCATGCAGGCAAACTAACTCTGACATAAGTCATTTGAAGCTTCCACCTGATCAGGTCCAAAAGGGTTACGTATGCAGTACAGTTGGTGAAGGTGCAGTCTTAGGTTTCACGCAATACAGGTTGTTTTGCTCGAATGTATCTGGAGGCAAGAGTTTGCATAGTTTTTGGCAGCCACAAACCTTGCCATATGCTAAGAGAGTGAGGATTGAGTTACATGCTGCCTAATCCTTTGGTGTTTCACAGCTGAGTCACATCCATTTTGACACTCAGAGGATATAAATAGAAAGATCTGGGGAGAAGAAATAAAAAATCTATACTGTAGACTCTTCCAAATCCTTCTTGCTTGTACGTGCCATTTTCCCTAGCAGGCTTGGCTGTGATGAAACAAAGTCAGAAGAAGAGCCTTTGCTCAAACTTTTGAGTAACTTTGACACTAGATTGGGAGACTTCAGTTGAAAGAGAAAGAACAATTCTTTCTGTCTTAAAATGAGGTAGAATATGGGTCTCCTAGACCAGGAGTGGGGAGAGGGGAGAAAAGCTTATGGGCAATGGGCATCAGCTTCAAGTCCTATGGAGCTAATCCCATTCTACTGCCTTCATGACCTCATTAATATGGGGAAGCCAGAGTCACACAGAGATTCCTGGAGCAGGAATCTGACTTCAGAAAGCATCAAGGCACAGGGCCAGATACTGCTACTTCTTCTATCTTGTGCTTTGTGGCTTCCTGACAAAATGATGTATTAGTTTGTGGGCTTTCTTGCTGTTCTTCAGAGGTAAAACAACATTTTGCCATGTTTTATAGCAAAATGATTACACTAGAGAAGCCTGGCATAGAGATACCCTGAAGGAGGCTGCCCAAGAGAAGGGAGAATAGATCAGCAATGCTTAGTTACAAACCAGAGAAATTAGGTGACCTGAGTCAGTCAATACATCAAATGCGTCAACAAGTATTTCTTAAACAGTCACTAGAATAGTATAAATTTAAAAGGCATAGTTCTGGCCCCTGGAAGCTTAGAATATTTTTTTGGAGTGAGAGGAGGAAGAGATAAATATTTAACAACTTGAAGACAGAAAAACTTGAGGCCAGCAAGGCCGAGGCTCTCTAGGAGTTTGCCGGGGTGAAATCACAGACAGAAAAAACTCATGGGCCATTTAGGCTATTATGTGTAAGTGTCAAGATTAGTCTTCTTTCTAGATGTGTAATTAATTAGCACTATAATTGGCAATTACTGAAATCATATTTCTCAAGGTATGGAAACCCCTGATAGGCCTTAGAAAAAAGAGGGATGGGGGCCCACGCACGTGTATTTGTGTCAGCGTGAGTGTGACAGAGAATGATGGAGAAAAGAGAAAGGAAAGGAGGGAAAAGGAGAGAAACGGAAGATTAGGGAGGGAAAGAAAGGGTAAGAGAGAGTAAAGGAGGGGAGAAAGACAATGGGAGAAGAAGAGATAACCAACTTTGTTCACCGCCCCCCACCAAACTACTAAGCACTTTATACCAATATCAGAATTATTATAGTCACTACCATCCATGAATGCTTTTAAGTCATCTAAAAGTATGAGAAGCATTTAATATGCTTTACAGAACAAGCTCAATTAAAAGGATTCTTGCACCCAGACCAAGGGACTCCTCGTGGGCTGTGTGCTGCAGGGAATTCTGAGCACGCACATAGACAGAGGACTGCAAACCTGCCTCAGGGCAGGGACTTGAGAACCCTGACTTTCCAGGTGCTCAGAAGAACGAGAATGTTTCTGTTTTCATCAGAATGGATAGATATAGGAAAGATTAATTATGTCATTAAATAGTATATAATTACCAGGCACATTTAATGCACTGTATATTTATGGCAATTTTCTAAAGCAATTTTACATTATTATATTATTGCCACAACTAAGATTTTTTTAATGTTTATTTATTTTGAGAGAGACAGAGAGAGCACAAGAGAAGAAGGGGCAGAGAGAGAGGGAGACAGAGGAGCTGAAGCAGGTTCCGTGCTGACAGCAGTGAGCTCAATGAGGGGCTCGAACTAGCAACCTATGAGATCATGATCTGAGCTGAAGTTGGACGCTTAATGGACTGAGCCACCCAGGTACCCCCCACAACTAAGATTTTTCATGTTTTTTTCTGAAATACAATAGTTCTACAAGGAGCTCCATACCACCTCCTTTAGCTTAATTCCATCACCAATATAGGAGAAGGGACAGATTATATCAAAGCTCTAAATGTATTGGATTACATTTAGACGTTCATATTCTCTTGCTTATACTCTCTAGCATGCTCTCACCCCCCCCCTCCCTGCCCAACCTCTTTCAATGTCTCATAGTATTGTGACACAGGGAGTAAAACTGGATGAAAGTCTTCAGGTGAAGATCACAGAATAGGGATATTTCAGTTCAATTCCTTTCCTTAAAAAAATAAATAAAAAATTAAAAGAATGGAACATAAAAACATAAACTCAGCCATCTTTGATGAAACTAGGAGATAGAAGACAGCCACAACTTCAAACCTCAGGCTCCAAGGCATGGGTGTCATGAGAGTGAAATTGGGACTGAGGAGAGACAGAAAGATGGACATACAGATCCCTGACGGGACACAGGGGTCTCCAGAAGGATGAACTTTTAGAGTGGCCTGGAGATCTCTTCACTGAAATGTCAGGAGCTAGGCACTTGGGCAGGACCAGAAGTCCCCCTGAGTCTTGTTCCAGGCTGTGGAGCAGAAGGCAAGGCCAGACTGGGATTGAGTATACAAACATATCTGAAGGAGGCAGAGTGGGGAGGAAGCCAGGTGGCAGAGGGAGCACGACCAGACAACACATTTGCAGCAGTGACTCCAAGCCTGCATGGTAAACAAAGAGAATTCTGTCCTACAGGGGACATTTACCAGTGTCTTAACTTTGTTAGCTGTCACACCTGGAAGTTAGGGGTGTGTTATGGTATCTAATCATGAAAAATGCACAGGACCGCCCTCACAACAAAGTATTATCCAACCCAAAATGTTAATAGTAGCAGAGTTGAGAAGCCCTGTGCTAAATCATCAGATTAGAGGATTCCCGGGAGCCATCTGCTTAGAGGATTCCCGGGAGCACCTCCTGCTTGCCTGGAAAGGGAGAATTTGGATCCCTGAGCAGAGATGTGCTCCAAGGGGATATTCTCAGGGCTCAATGCATATAATGGGGAATTCTTTTGAAACAACATATTTAAACTGAAGCTGTTGCTATCCCATCTCACTCCTTGCCACCATAACATAATAGTTCTTCAGTAAATGACTGGGTTGGTTAGGAAAGCCTCCATTCAAAATTAAGTAATAATCAGAAGGAAATTGACATGCAAAAAAGTTTAAAGCTATTGATTTAGAGCATGAGGTTTAGAATTTAAAAGACCTGGGATCAAACGCTTAAAAAGTCTTCCTATCCTCCAGTTGAGAAAAAAACTGGCTTTTAGTCTAAGGTTTAGCCTAATGAGAGGCAATCCTCATTGGTTGGTCAAAAAACAAACAAACAAAAAATAAGTATTTAGGAAGGACAGCCCTTTGAAAGAGGTCCTTGCTCTGGTGAGGCTGGCTGAATCTGCAGTTTGTCAGGTTGAGTCTCCTCCTCCCACCCAGGAATCTGAGGGGACCGTCTCCCCAACTCTGAAGAGAGCAGAGCAGGGCAGAGCTCTGAAGCTGCCTTCACGGCTGTGTTTTTCTGCTCTGGAATGCTTGAGATCACCTCTGTGGTTCAAGAGTGTCCCTTTTAAATGTTCCCAAAGAACTTTCCAGTAAACCTGAGTCCTCAAAATGCAGTCCAAATATGTGTGGAGGTCTGCCTGAGGCGTAGCTCAAAAGGCCGTAAGAGCCACTTCAGATGACTCCAGTCATAAGCTCACTGCAGGAAAAGAAGGGATTGCCTTCTCACTTGAGTCACCACCAAAATCAGTCCTCTCCTGCACTGCCTCAACTGCAGGCACATTCCATGTTATTCTTTACCATGGCTTTGAGCCTCAGTTACACCTGAAGAAAAATCACCAAATTTTAGGTAAGAATTAACAAAGAAAAACCCAAATTCTCACCCACAGTCTACAGACTGAGAATGCTAATAATTTTTTAAAAATATTTATTAGAGGGGCGCCTGGGTGGCTTAGTCGGTTAAGCGTCTGACTTTTGCTTAGGTCATGATCTCGTGGTTTGTGGGTTCGAGACCCGTGTCGGGCTGTGTGCTGACTGCCAGCTCAGAGCCTGGAGCCTGTTTCAGTCTGTGACTCCCTCTCTCTCTGACCCTCCCCTGCTCACGCTGTCTCTCTCTCTCTCTCCTAGAAATAAGTAAAAAAAAACATTAAAAAAATTTATTAGATACCTACTACATGCCAGGCACAAACCTGATGATCAGACCTCTGTCTGTCAGATTTTAAAGTTCTAAAGTATGACATTCTACTGGCTGGGGTTGAGTCCTGGTCATATCACTTGCTCTCTGACCTAGATCAAGTTATTTAACTTTTCTGGGCCTTAGTTTCCACACTTGGAGAAGAGGACTAATTAGTTCCTATTTTATTGAGTTATTGTACTTGACATATTACACAGTTGACTTATGTCGGCAACTCATTGTTGCTTTATTTTACTTTTTTTATTGTGGTAACAAATACACACCATAAAATTTACCACATTAACCATTTTTAAGAGTATAGTTCAGTGGCACTAAGTACATTCACACTGTTGTGCAACTCATCACCGCCATCTACCTCCCGAACTCTTTTCATCTTTCTGAAGTGAAGCTGTACCAATTAAACAGTAACTCCTCATTCTCTCCTACCCCTAGCCCTGGCAACCACCACTCTACTTTCCATCTCTAAGAATCTGACTACTTTAAGTACTACATATAAGTGAAATTATACAGTATTTGTCCTATTTTTACAAGTACAAGTTCATCTGTTTAGCTGTATAACCTATAGCCACTCTGACAGCATTCTGCCTCTGCAAAGCATCTTCAGCCAAATCTTGGTTCTCCAGGACTTTCCAAGAATGGCCTACTTCATTCACAACTCTTCCATGAGATAAGGGCTAAAAGTGCAGGAAAGATTCAGGTCTCCATCATGGGAAATCTGATCCAACTCATTGGTCTAATGCACCACTCTGACTTTTTGAGTAATGATCATAACCCACCATTCAATTAGAGTAAAATCCAGGCCATCTAAATCCTTGGATGAACAAATGTTTTTGGGTAAGTCTTCTGGATTATTGACGATTCAGATGCATAGGTATCAAAACTTTAATTTCATTTTTAAATTTTTTTTAAATTGGTTTTTCAAAACTTTAATTTTAAACCTCTGAAAAGGAAATCATTCTTAAATGAATTATGTGTTTCTCTGTATTTTTTAACAGAATATATTCAACAGCTTAAGCTTTACTTCATGACTCTGGATCATCACAACTAATATATGCTTCAATACAATGATGGCCTTAGGATCTACTGAAGTATGCTGGATCTTAATCCATACACTAAATAGTCCCAGAGCACTATGTTTTTTGATCTTTTGTGTATGTTAATTAATAAGGTTTTTTTCCTTACTTAATTTCTTAGTATAGCATCTTTAACTAGGTCTTCCCTCAAACATTACAGTCATTGCCAAGGGTAGATTCAAATTTTCAGGGGCCTGAAGACCACACCATTGAGCAGAGGGGAAGGAAAGAGCTCTTTAAGAATACGAAATGACAAATACAAAATTAGATTCCAAGTTGGAGAATGGGAGTATTCCTGGAAGATACCCCTACCCTGGGTCAGCTACGAATGATTTAACAGTACACAGAAGTGACTGAAAGTATATACAAATATATTCCAGTAAACTCTAATACACTTCAGTTACACTGAGCTCAAAAATGCCTGCGGCTACTCCAGTGCCATGTGACAGGAGGTGAAGCATGTTAGAGGGCAAGTCGGAGTGGCGACAGGCAGTCCCACCCAATTATGGCTAAAGTATCTCACCTTTGCAAATTTTACAAAACCTTATAATCTAGCGAACACATCACTGGGGCTGCTTACTATGTATCTGCCTCTGTAGTGATCAGATGCAGCATTACTCTCTTCTCACCTATTTATGAGCTGGGAAACCAGACAGAGCTTGAGCCAGAGGGAAAACTTAACAGAGCTATGTATGAGGTAAGAACGGATGGGCTCTAATCAAGATGAAGGGCATCTCCTTGAAGTAAAGTATAAGGACTTCTGTACACAGAATCTGAGACACAAGCATAAAATGTCTCAGGTTTATGT
The DNA here is from genome assembly GCF_003009895.1 of Hyaena hyaena. NCBI lineage: Eukaryota > Metazoa > Chordata > Mammalia > Carnivora > Hyaenidae > Hyaena > Hyaena hyaena. Next base: position 699,029 of record NW_024081191.1, read on the forward strand.
CTTATTTCTAGCTATGTTTCACCAGGTGAGGAAAAACCAGCTTACCCCCAGTAAGGGTCATTTTTAAGGGTATTTTCTTAGTATGTGAATGGTTTTTAATATGATTTGGGTTCAAGTAAACATGATTGTATGTGGTTGGTGCTCTCTTTAGTTATAAGAATTCAAGACTTGGCCTCTTAAGGTTTCTAATAAAAAGCAAAATAGTTTTTTGTGTCTCCTTTTATTCCTCTTTAACTAGCTATTTCTTTTTAATTTATTTTGAAATAAGTTTAGGCTTACATAAAAGTTGCAAAAATAGCTCAGAGTTCCCTGATGTCCTTCAGCCAGCTTCACTAACATTCACATCTTACACAATCATACTATAGTGATCAAACCAGGAAATTAACACTCATATAATACTACTAAGTAATATTCAGACCAGTGGGAGAATTGGCAAAATTCAAATCATATCTGCTTCAGGATCTAATCCACGATTCCACATGTGTTGCATCAAGTTGTCACATCTAAATCTCCTCTAATCTATGACATTTACTTAGCCTTTTTTGTCTTCTATCATCTGGACACTATTGACATGTACCAGCCAGTTATTTTGTGGAATGTCCTCATTTTTGGTTCATCTGATGATTTCTCATAATTATCATTTTTTTTTCTTTTTTGCAGAAAATCATAGAGATTATGTTATGACCTTCTCAGTGTACCACATCAAGGGGTACACAATATCCATATGTCATTACTGGTGGTGGCAACTTTGGTGATTTGGTTATGATGGTGGCTGACAGATTTTCCTACCATAAAGACACTATTTTTCCCTTGGGAATCTTTAGTAGTGAAACTTTGAGACTATGCTAATAATCCTTATTTCTTAACGGAATTCTTAATCTCTCTTTCTCCCCATAAAATACATTTACCAACTTTGTGTACAATAGTTGTATATGGTTATTTTTGTCTTCAGTGTTACAGTACATACTCAAAGTTTTCCCAAGTTACTTCGGTTAGTTCTTTTCTTACTGATGTGCTCTATCTTGATGGGGTTTAATTAATTACTGCAGGAGAGGGATCTATGGGGCATTTCCATAGTTCTAAAAGTCAGAGCTGTACAGGAAGGTATATTCAGAGAAGTGCTGGTCACTCTTTGTACTTACTACTCTGTCCTCATTCCCTATCCTTTTGACCCTGTTTTCATCCACCTCCTGTACATAACCAATCTCATTCCTTTCTGGTTTATTCTTTCTGTGTTATTTGTATTGAACTGAGCAGTTACATACATTTCCCTTTAATATCTTATGTTTCCTTACATGAAGAGTATTCTATGCACTTTGCTTGTTTCACTTAACAATATAATCTGTAATCACTTCCTATCAGTTCATAAAGATTGTCTTTATTCCTATTTTTAATGTTTATTTATTTTTTTGAATGAGAGAGAGACAGAGTGTGAACAGGGGAGGGGAAGAGCGAGGGAGACAGAATCTGAAGCAGGCTGGGGCGCCTGGGTGGCTTAGTCGGTTGAGCGTCAGACTTTCGCTTAGGTCATGATCTCGCGGTTCGTGGGTTCAAGCCCCGCGTCAGGCTCTGTGCTGACTGCCAGCTCAGAGCCTGGAGCCTGTTTCGGAGTCTGTGACTCCATCTCTCTCTGACCCTCCCCTGCTCACGCTGTCTCTCTCTCTCTCTCCTAGAAATAAATAAAACATTAAAAAAAAAAAAAAAAAGAATCTGAAGCAGGCTCCAGATTCTGAGCATCAGCACAGAGCCTGACATGAGGCTCAGACTCACAAGCTGTGAGATCATGACCTGAGCTGAAGTCAGACACTTAGCTGACTGAGCCACCCAGGCACCCCTCTTTATTCCTTTTTACAGATACATAGTACTCCATGTATAGACAAATCGTAATTTGTTCAATCATTCTCCTATGTATGGGCATTGAGATTATTACTAATATTGTTCAATTATAAATGATACTTCAGCGAGCAACCTTGTACGTAAGCATTTCCATATCATTGGAGGTATGTTTGGGGTTAGGCTTCTAAAAGTGGAACTACTGGGTCAAATGGTAGGTAAGTATGTTGTTTTAAAAGGTATTGCCAGAGGCAGCGGGGTGGCTCAGTTGGTAAAGCATCCAACTCCTGCTTTTGGCTCAGGTCATGATCTCATGGTTTGTGACACCAAACCCCACAGTGTCTGGCTCTGTGCTGACAGCAGGGAGTCTGCTTGGGATTCTCTCTCTCTGTTCCTCCCCCCACACGTGCTCACTCTCTTTCTCTCTAAATAAGTAAATTTAAAAAGTAAATAAAAAGATATTGCCAAATTTCACTCCAGAAACGTTGTACAGTTAGATTTCCTACCAGCAATATACGTGAATGCATATTCCCCCTAACACCTTTACCAAGAGAATATGTTGTCAGATTTATTAATTTCAGCTAATCTAACAGGCAAGAAATTATATCTCAGTTTTGTTTTCCTTATATTAATTTTGAGTAAGTATGAACATTTTTCACATGCTTAAAAGGCCATTCTTATATCTTTCTGTGCGTAAACTATCTGTTCACCAATGCAAAACCCAACAGCAGAAATGGCTGTGAGACTTTTATATCTGGCTTCTGGGATGGGCCCTGCCCTTGAGGTTAAGCTCCAGACACAAAGACCTTTGGCTTGCCTCCTTTCTCAGCATTATTCATACCCAGCACACTGGGCAGACATAATCCAATTCCTCTTAGCAAATGAGTTCTTGATCCTGCAGTTTGGTTGGTGTCTTAACCAGGCTCAGTGATCTGAGTATTCAAGGCTATGGTTATTTTTAGGTTTCCCATGTCAATAAAAACTGCTTTTGTAAATGCTTAAGAGCAAGCCCTGTATTTGGTGTAGAAATCATGAAGTTAACAATTAACACAAGCTCTGGGGTCTTTCAGTTTGAGTTCCAGTCTTTAGTACTCATGTTTCATACTGGGAAGTCATTGAACTCGTCATTCACAAAGGTCAAAGCAGGGGAATGACCTCATGACTAACAATTTTGTATTCCAGATCATTGTGAATTCCTCTACCTTTCTGTTTGTAAAAGGAAAATGAAATTTTCCCAAATTACATCTGAATCAATCACACTTAACAGCTCTTTGGGAGGGAAAAAAATCAATTTTGTAAATCACAAGTCTTCTTTAACTCCCTGGAGATCCACACTTGAGGTGTTATATGTGTGTATGTGATCAGGCCAGAAAGGGAGCAAGGTTTCATCCACCTAAGACCACACCTTCACCAAAGGCAGCCTTTCTGCCATTTTCTGTCTTTCCAATACTGTATCATTAAAAATTGGATCAATATGAATAGACGTGTCATTACTGTATCTTAATTTCAGTATTTTCCGCTATACCTTGTCTTCTTTTGATTTTCTGAATCAAAAGAGTTGTGTTATTTTCATTTAGCACCATTATCAAACTAAACAAGGAAGTATCTTACTTGGTGATAGCCTCCAGGAATGGAAGGGAAGTAATGTAGTACAAGTCTTATTCAGATCACATAGTTCAAAGGCACCCTCAAAAAGTGGGTGCATTTAAAAGGTGTGCTTCCTTTCCATATAAGTAATCTCACCAAGAACTCCACTCTGACACCTAAAAACCATTCTACTTGCATATGACCTCTATTTGTTAGTTAGATGAGATTAAGAAAAACTAAGCCATCCTCAGGGTCCAATTTACCCTAAACTGCTCATGAGTCTATCCGCAATTTGGAAAAAATACATAAGAGGAGAATTAGCTAACAGGGTCTATCACAAGACCCTGAAATTCGGGTCTTGCTTGTATTACAGCTATATTTCTGTGTAAGTAAATCTATGATACTTCATTTAAGGATCATAAACTATAAACTTAAGTTTACTTTTCACTGCAACCTTGGTTAAAAAAGAGAGGCTATGAATGTAAGCACTAGTTAGCTGAAAGACCTCTGGTATGTGTGATGGTTTCTCTGACTTTGATATAAAAGAAAGTTTCAAGCTTTTCACTTTCTGTACCAGGTGCTATTACTGGTAACTTTTTCACAGCCCTTTGAGGAGAGAAAGAATTAGAAGCATATAGATTTGAATGTTTCATAGAAATCTTCCCTGAGAGCTCCTGGCATACCAAAATTGCTCAATATTGAGTGAAATAGGGAGTCTGTTTCAGAAGGAGTTCCAACTTGAGTGACCATTTTCCTATTGGTAAACACTGAAATTCCCTTTATCTGAGTCAATGGCTTAACCATTAATAAGAAAAACACAAGCCTGTTCTCTAATTCTGCAGTTCCCTTATTGAACTTAGCCAATCACAGGTATGATGGCTTAATGCCCACTAAGCCATTCCAACACTATTCTGGGTTAGATGTTGAAAACAATAACCTCAATTGTGTGTGTGTGTGTGTGTGTGTGTGTGTGTGTGTGTGTGTGTGTTTCACCCTCTCTCTCCACACATACACACACACACACACACGCACACACACATCAGCATGTGCATATCCTTCAACACACACACACACATACACACGAGCTGTTTTCTGCATACATACATACTGGATACACGAATAGCAATGTCCTTACTAGCATAATAAAAGTCCCTTTCAGCTCTTTTCTCTTTAGCAGTTCCCATTTCAGAGACACACCACAGATTCTTTATGTCTTAAGTTCATAGGAAGCATCCCAAGCATTCTTACAAGTCCTGTGGCTTGGCTTATGCAGCTAGGAATAAAAGGTCCCTTGAATACAGATGGCAATGTTGCCTTCTATCAGCTGCCACCCAAGGGTAGTAAACACCACGCAGTTCATGCTTTGTACTGCTACTTTTTGTGCCAAGGGAAAGATGAGAGAAATGTTCTTACTGGGGACTCCTTTTGGTCTGATTTATGAGAGGAAGGAACTGTTCTTTTGATAATTCCCCGTGGCATGCAAAAAGCTTGACTTTGATTTTAACTGCCAGGAATACGTGAGCTTCTATACAAGGTTATGTCTGAACTTTAAAGGTAAAGGAATTGAGAAATTATTCCAATTGGCATGGAGACACCACTTTTCAGATTTCAAAACTGACACACAACTATCACGTGTATGGTTAGCAGCAATGGGTTAGATCCTCTGCTATTAATGGAGGCCAGAAAAGAACACTTTGGGAAAGGTCACCAGGGCTTAAGTGGAGCTGGAGGAAGTGAGTGACTATATTTACAGTCCTAGAATGGAGCATATTTCAGCTTTCCACACAAAGAATGCTTTCTTTCAGCTTTTAACATGTCACTAAGGCGAGGTGGAGAGGTTCTGAGGACTCACAGAGGGACTTGTTGCCAAACTGTAAATCCAAACTTACACGTCATGAATTTCATTACCGTATCCTTCATTCCACCAGAACAGCTATGGCACGGAAGCTCTTTGGCCTGGCATAATCAGAGTGAACACAAAGCATCTACAGAATTTGATGGAATGAAAGAATGGATACTGAGCTTTATTTTATTTTTGTTCTTTCCTCTTGAACTTTGTGCATGTAAAACAGGCATGCATACTCAGGAAGCTAAGTGCCTGAAGAAGTTACTACTGATGTAAGCACAAAGCTTTTCAAAACCCCTGGGTGGTGGCTATAAATCTAGACTGAGTCAGCAGTGATCAAGAGCAGATTGATGATCTGTGTGTTTTTCTGTGAAAATAATATCTCCCCATTGATAGTTATTATTCCACACACTGTTACACTGCCACAAAACCCCACAAGTGAAAGGGAGCTCAGAGACAACATAGTCTAACTTCCTCATTTTGCAAACATCAAAAATAAGACTGGGAAAAGATATATGACTCACCCAAGGTCATAGGAGCTAGTGATGTCAAAGCTGGGAATAAAGTCAAGGTTTTCTGATTCATATTCCAGGGTTTGGTCTCTTTAAAAGTCCATGCCACTTTATTGTATATTACAGATTATCTCCCCCAAATGCATGAGATGTCTTTTTGCCACATAAAAGTAGTTTACTTAGGTGGAAAATGAAGCAAATGTTGTGTAACGTGTGAATAGGGGCTAGGGGGAAAATAGTATTTGTAGCTACCCAGGTGTAATTATTTCTAAATGGCTAGCCTGCACATTAGAATCACCTGGAGGAGAGTTCTGGTTATCCAGTGTGCTGTGATAAACTATCACAAAGTTTAGTAGCTGAAAACAACAAGCCATTTTATTAGATTTCACAATTTTGAGGGATAGGAATTTGAGTGAGGCTCAATCAGGTGATTCTTCTGCTCCATGTGGCGTGAACTGGGATTACGTGGTGGTATTTAGCTAGCAGCTGGATTGGCAGTTTGAAGGATGAAAAATGGCTTCACTTATTTGTTTCATTCACTGGTGGAAACATATGGGAGTCCAGGCTCAGCTAATGTTTCTCCCCATGCAGTCAGAGGGAATCTCTACATAGTTTTCTTACATGGCAGACTTCTTACATGGTAGCTCAGGGTTCAAGAAGTGACATAAACTCCTACTGATTTAAAAAAACTTGGCCCAGAACTGGACCAATATTGTTTCTGTCATTCTCTATTAGTCAAAGTAGTCATAGACAACCCAGACCCAAAGGGAGGGAAACAGATCCCATCTCTTGGTGGGAGGAGTATCAAAGGCTTTGTGGCCATCCTTAATCTACCACAGTCCATCCTCTAACCACTAATTATTTCTATTCCTCCCACATACAAAATCCACCCCCTTCCCCTCCCCCGACCTTCAAGCGCCTCATCTCATTAGAGCAACAGGCTTAAATGGGAGATCCAGAATCTCATCTTCTAAATCATGTCTAAGGAACGAAAGCGCTATAAGATATGGTTCTCTCAATGTGAAGACCTGTCAGCTAAAAAGTCAAGTTTTCTGTTCCATATTCCAACTGAAAATGATCACACTGAGACAAAAATCACAGAAGACATTCAAGGGCAAAAGTGAAGAGGGGAACAACAGAATCCACAGAGAAGTAACTTGTCCATAATAAGTCTGAAATATAATTGGTCACATGTCACAAATTCCTTGATTAGGGTCCTGATTTAATTGGGTCTGGAGTGGAGCATGCACACTGGTATTTTGTATTGAATCCTGGGGTGATTCTTGGGTGGACAGAGTTGAAAACATGTTCCAGCAGTTGCTGGAAAGACAGGACTTGAGCTCAGAAGAGAGGGTCACCTGCATGGAGGCAATGGGGGCAGCAGTGCATGCAGTGGGGAGTGGTCTGGGGAGAGATGGAAGATTCAGAAGCACAAAAGATATTGAAACCAGACAGAGAGAACCTGGGGTGTGCAGGGTCATTCCTGAGAGCCATTGCAGGGGGTCATAGGTCCAGGCTGTGAATTGAGGAGCAGAATCAAGGTAACAAAGTATAGAGAGCTGATAACAGAGAAGTTCATGTGGGGATTTCAAGGGCGAAGATAATCAGAGAAGGTCAGAGACCAGTGCAGGGAATGGGATCAAGCAGCAGTATCCAGTCCGGCCCAAACTGTCCATTGCACAAGAGAACCGGCAGCACTGTTTGGCACCAGCAAGAGCAAAGGATGGAGCCACAGGAAATAAAAGGAGGAAGGGGCTGGGGCCAGATGCTGCCCAGGCTAAAGCGGACACAGATGGCTCTGGTGGTGAAGAACACGAACTGGAATTCCCTAGTTCAGCTGTTTTGTATGAACGCGAGTCCTGCCCAACTCAAAATGCATGATGTGTTCACAGAATATGCTGACCTTTTGTTCTCCCATGAGTGAGTAGAGGGGGGGATAGAGAAGGGAGTTGTTCTGGAGAAATCTACAACTAAATTAATGGCTCAGAAAGGCTAGGAGTGTGATGACAGCTGCTTTTTCTCACACTTTTCTTTCCTGTTCATGGAGACACTTTCTTTTCTCATAAGCTTTGCTGATTGTTGCTAAAGAGCAACACAACACACACAAACTTTTAAATCTGTATGAAACAGAAATAGAAATTCCTCTTTACAACACTGCTTTAGGCAACAACAAGGCCATGGGGAGGGGTTTAACAGCAAGACACCTGCAGGACTGCCTGCAGCGAAGGTGTAGCCAAAGCCACGTGCTCTAAAAGAGAGGCCATTTTCTGGAACATCTTTGGGAAGCCACAGAAGGTTAATAAAAATGGCTGCCTCTGCCTTTCACTTGAAGCATCTTGTCTTAGGGGCGCCTGGGTGGCTTAGTCGGTTAAGCGTCCGACTTTCGCTCAGGTCACGATCTCGCGGTTCGTGGGTTCGAGCCCCGCGTCGGGCTCTGTGCTGACTGCCAGCTCAGAGCCTGGAGCCTGTTTCAGTCTGTGACTCCCTCTCTCTCTGACCCTCCCCTTCTCAAGCTCTCTCTCTCTCCTAGAAATAAATAAAACATTAAAAAAAATTAAAAAAAAAAAAAGCATCTTGCCTGATGACAGCCTGTGATTTCCATACAATGCAGATCAAGGATCTGAACTTAAATGATATTGCCACATTTTCTACTTTCACGGTGCCCTTGGAAATCCTTATGAAATACGGAGAAAACAATTTCACTAAGTGCTTAGTTTGTTTATATCCACATTTGGACTTGGGAGGTTCATCTCAGTACATAAAATATCTCAAAATTACAACACCCCAGGGCACCTGGGTGGCTCAGTCAGTTAAGCATTCGACTCTTGATTTTGGCTCAGGTCATAATCTCATGGTTGTGAGATTGAGCCCTGCATGAGGCTACATGCTGGGCATGGAGCCTGATTAAGGGTCTCTCTCTCCCCTTTCTTTACCCCTTCCCTGAACACACACACACACACACACACACACACACACACACACTCTTTCTCTCTCTCTAAAAAAAAAAAATTATAACACTCTATTTTAAGCTGATAACAACTTAGATTTCAGTTCAATAAAATTCCTGAACTTTGAATTTTACTTCTCCTCCCCCCTCATATTTTAGGTTATTGCTGTCACAATCTACATATTTTTAATACTGTGTAACTAATAACAGATTATTATAATCATGGTTATTTTCACTACATTCATGAGTATAAGTGAATTATTCACCACTATTACCATATTACATAATTTAACTTTGACATATTTTCCCTTACCAGTGAGTATTTATGACGGTAATCTGTAGAGGCCTGGGGGAGGAGGAATGTGGTCAGCTGCTCCTCTTAACCTCTCTAAGATCTTGGTCTATGTAGTACATGGAGGTGCTTCAGCTTCACCTTCATGTTCTAGGATGCTCTCAGCGGTACCTTGTTCATGAATAGTTATTAGTTGTTGTTTCTGTGAGGGGAAGTGAAGTCAAGAACTACCTATGTTGCCATCTTGGTGACTTCCTTCTCTCAGTACAGATCCTATCACCCTATGAAGCAAAACTGTTCTATTTCCACATTTCTTCTGAAGTCTATTGTTCTTTCCCATCCCAGAGGATGAGAGAGAATGCAGCTGTCTTTCTCTTCAGTACCTCATCAAGGCATATTTACCTTATTGATAGAATCAAGCACTATGCAGCTTCATCTATGACTAATCTATCTAATCACACTTAATCAATGACTACCCAATTTTTTAACTGTCTAAACAATATGACATAGAAATTACTGACATAAACTGTTAAAAGATAACCTGAAGCATAGTAAAAATTTTAAGTTTATACAAGCAAAAAATTATTCCAGTGGCTGCACCAGACCAGAAGTGGTTAGGAGAGCTCTATCAACAGAAGTTCTGGAGGAAATGTTATAGAGAAAAGGCAGAAGAAAAGTATGGAAATTATTGACTGGCTGTATCTTGAAGTCTAGCTGGTTGTGTGTGATTGGCTGTCCTTAGGTTTCAACTCCAAAACCTTGAGGCATTTACAGGCTGAGGTTCAACTTTGCTTATGTAGGCCAGCAGGCATTAGAGCCACCTCAGACTAAGAGCCTCCTTGTTTAATTAACTTAACAATACATAATGCTTGAATAAAATACTCTCTCACTCACACATTATTTCAGATAAACAAGGTCTTTCTCTAACTAGGCTGGAAGCATTTTGTACTCAAGAATTATGCATTTTACTTTTTAAATTTTCTTGTATCAAGTCCCAAGAGAGTGCTAGATCATTTTTACGCAGAGAAACACCCCAGTTTTCCAGACATAAATCACCTTATTAGTAAACCTTTAAAAAGTGATTAATATGAACAAAAAGGGAGGACAAAGAAATTAAATAGGGGAATCTGGTGAAGCAGGAACGTCCCCTCCCCCTTTGCTGATATAAAAGAAAAAGAGTATATCCAGAATCATCCTCTGGTTCAGTGAGATGGTGGTAATGAACTACAGAATCCTCAGAAAAAGGCCTGGGATGCAGCAAAATAAGTTCTTGCCCAGAAGATTCTGGGACAGATGAATTTAATGTTCTGGGAGGGGTGTCCACTTAGGGGTGAGGAAGAGAAGATGAAAGTTTCTCTGAAGTGAAAGGAGGGTCAGCCATCATAGGAGTTCAGTTCCAGCTCTAGGACAAATGCTTACAGTCCTGGTACCCAGTTAAAGGGGCCTAGTCTCAAGGTCCACAAGCAAGAAGAGCTGCAGCAGAGGTGAGAAGCAACCAGCTCCCTAGCAGGTAGAATTTTCCGGCCAGGAGGGCTGCAGGGTATGGCTCCTTAACAACACAATAGCCAGGTAGTGCCCAGATAAGGAAACAGCCACTGAGGTTCCACAATGAGATATGAAGCTTGCATGCTTATAAAGATGTTGGGGAGGAGGCAACTCCTGGAAAGGACTGGTTTATCTTGATCTTATAAACTGACCATATCCTGAAACTCATGTGATGAACTGGGTCAGAATAAGCTAAACTCCAGAATCTCAGTGGCCTATCATAACAAGTTTCTAGGTCACTCATACTGCAGGTCCAAAACAGGTGGGCAAAAGGCTCTTCCTGCCATACTCACTCAAGGAGCTAGGCCGACAAAGGGATTCCACTCACCACAAATTTCTCTGTCCACCCAGGTAGTGGGAAGGGAACTACGGGGAGAGGGTGCTGGCTCAAAAAGGTTTCTCTAGGAAGTGACGCACATCACTTCTGCTCACAGCTCATTGGTCAAGGTAAATCATGTGGCCACACCCAACTTCATAAAGGCAGTGAGTCCAATCCTACCATGTTCCTGGAGGGGAATATTGGCAAACAGTGCTAGTGACTACTACCTAAATCACAGAAAAGACCTGTTTACCCAGAGAGCATTGGTCTACCTATCCAGCACTGTAAAAATCCTTTCTCCAGCAGTGCAAAACTGATTGCCTGCTTGATTTCACTTCATCATTGAAGTACTGCCCAAATATTAAGTGAGAAGATTCAGATTTAAAACATGTTTTAATCTTATTAATCAATTTTACTATAATAATTGGTTAAATGGTAAATTCTTCTTAGGTAATTCTTCCCAGGACACTCTGAATAGGCCCCCTCTTGTCCTCTCTTCTTTTATCCTATTAGTTTTCTTCATAGAATTGATCAATATTTGTAACTATTCACATTTTTCTATGTACTCTTCATATACATTTGAATACATATGTATTATATGTTTGTAATTTTCTATGTAAATTTTTATTTTAAAATGTTCAATAGATAATATTGGTTCAAATCTTGTCCTAATTACAGATTTAAAATATATAAATATCACTCTCTAAATACCACTCTCCAGGCTGATGATGATAGTAAGTAAAAGGGAAAATAATATCCTAAGGTCATTTCATGAAATAGCAAACAGAATTATGTACATTGTTGGAACTTGAATTATTCACTAAGTAAGTAAATTAGTTTATGATGATGAACTTGAGTTATAAAAATAAACAGTTTAGCTTATACTCAATATCCTTTCGTTAAGGGTACAAGAATGACTTTGGTTATACAGGTACTTCAAACCTAGCAAAATCTTTCCTTTCCAGATCATGACTAAAAGTATCAAAAGAATATTAAAATATGGAAAACCCGCATCAGCTCTGGAAAGAAGGAAAGAGTACCATCAGTATGTTAGGACTTTCAAAGAATTCCTGATGGATTACAGATAGAAGCAACTTAAAGGAAAGCTCTTGATGGTGACTTGGAGATGTCCTTCTTGAAAATAACAGGGTTTTGTAAGAAATAAGTGAAAAGAAACTGTACCCAACTGTTCATAGCAGCATCATTTATACTAGCCACAAGGTAGAAACAATTCAAATGACAATTAACAGGCAAATGGGTAAACAAAATGTGGTGTATTCCTACAATGAAATATTTAGCCATAAAGAAAAGAAAGTACTGATATATGCTAAGCATGGATGAACTTTTAAAACATTATGCTAAGTGAAAGAAGCCAATTACTATAGGATTCCATTATATGAAAAGTCCAGAATAGGGAAATCTGTGGACACTGAAAGTAAATTAGTGGTTGCTTTAGGGGTTGGGGTGGGGGGGGGGGCGGCAGACAGGGGAAAATAGCTAAAGGTACATGCTTCTTTTTGAGTTGATAAAAATGTTTTAAAATTGGCAGTGGTGATGGGTGCACATATTTATGAGCAGACTAAATATTATCAAATTCTAAAATGAGTGAATTGCATGGTACGTAAGTTATATCTTAATAAAGCCATTAAAAATTTAGGAAGGAATGAAGGGACGGATGGGAAGGGAGCCTCAAGAAACTTTAGCAATGCTCCTAAGTCTGGCTGAGGGTGAAACACAGCTGCAGAACAGATGATTTCAGCTCCCTTGAAACCTTCTTCCTGTTGCAGATAGGCAGCATTCTACAGAAACTACGCAGAAGGCCCAGAACCAAGTGCAGCCAGAGCAAAGAGAAAGCCTGCAGGCCTGGGCTGCCTCCCCAGTGCTGTGGGACTCTTCCTGATGTGTAGGCAAGAGGCAGGGCAAAAGGCTTGGGCCAAAGAACAATGTTCAGAACTTGGCCACTTGTGCCGTTGCTTTACCAAACACAGGGCAGAACCTACTGGAAAGAGTCTCCCTTGGGATTGACCATGGCCCAAATCTTTGGCCACTGTATAGCAAGCAGTCTTTGGCTGCTATATTATGACACAGACATGTCACCTTCATTCGCAAGTCCTCAAGTTTATGATCAGAGAGTAGGTTTCTAATGATATTCAGGCTCTTAGGAATCTTTGGCTACATAATTTTTCCAAACTCTTAGTAAGTGTCTAGTGTGTTTGCATCCAAGAAGTTCTGTGTGTTAATAACCATACCTAAATTTCTTCTCTGGTCATAATTCCCAAGCCCAATCTGTTTTTTTCTTACTCAACTCCTTTCCACTCACTCAATTTAATGGTGGCTATTTGGAGAGACTGGGTAAGGAATACCATACCTTTAAAGAGTTCTTTGCCTTGGACTGAGTCTTGAAGGGCTCCAACTCCAAAAAATCTTCTTTCACCTCAGCTTCCTGCTCTTTGAGCCCAAAGGCCATCAGCGTTCCCTACTTAAAAGCCCCAAATTTCAGGTCTCTGAAGTTATTGCTTGGGCTTTTGCTTCTAAAAGCTTACAAAATGTAGCCACTGTCAACTCTCACACAGTATAAAATTCTTGTCGTCAATTTCTTCCCTTAGAACTAAAAGCTCAGTAGACATTTTATCTACCTTGCAAGTTATCACTGTCAAAAATTTTTCCAGACATTTTTCCATTGCAAACCATGGTTCTTCATCTCCTAGTTTTTGAGATCAGTTTCCTTGCTGCCCACTCCCAGCAATTAAGACAGTACTATGTGTTTTAGTTTGGAGTTATGGTAGCACCCACTTTCTTTACCGTTTCTTACATTAGTTCACACTAGCTGTCATGGCATTAGTAGCTGAGTGACTTTACATAAGATTATTTCTCTCTCATACAGAGTCCAATTGGCCGTAGAGGGTCTCTGCTTCCTGCAGTTATTCAGGGACTCAAACCAGCAGACACTGCCATTTCACCTATGGTTTACAAGGCTACTGTGGCATCACCATGCAAATCAGAAAGAGCAAAGGGATGGTGGCTATGTGCAGGCATTTCACTGTCACTATATTCTGCTAAGTCACTGTCACCATATTCTGCTAAGTGGAACTCAGTCACGTACCCACACCTGACACCAAGGGAAACTGTGGACCCAGGAAGAAAACAAAATGGGCTTGGAGATGGTTACACAGTGCGTGAACTTGTCCTATTAATTCCAGAGACTTTCAGATAGTTCTAAACAAAAAAATATTAACAAAATCTCCATATTTTCAATAAGAGGCACTTAAATCAAAAATGTGATATGGAAAAGTTCAAAAAGACAATAGGAACTACAGATATATCAAAAAGCACATGCAAAAAAGAAGGCAAGGTGGCCAGACTAACATTAGGCAAAAGGTATCAAGGCAATGAATATTAAATAGAAATAGCACTTGAGAAAATGAATTGCATCAAACTCTATAAGGTGACAATTGGAGATATAAGAAAAAAGAGAAAAAAGATGGTCAGAAATAGTATACTAGTAAAGACTTTAACAGACTACTTTTTAGTTGCGGACAGATTAGAAAACCAAAAATACATGGAGTACTTAAAGTATATATTGAACAAAGTTATATAAAAAATCTACTCCCTTAAGTAACTCTTGGGTCTAAATTATTGAAACCATTGTGTTATTTATATTCTTTAGGCTTCAGATACAGGGACTCACTTAAACCCTCAGTCTATGGGGGGATGGATTGGAGGATGGACTCATAAGAATATATGGAGCACTAGGGAAATGGAATCTAGCAGAAATCCAACAATCGGACTGAACTGGTAGAATTGGGGCACCCCCAGTATAAGCAGGCAGTGACCTAAGGGAGGGGCCAGCAGACTGGAAATGTGGATCACTCTAGTGCTCCACCATGAATCGACACAGCTCCCCTCCACTGGCTGCTTCTTCCCGTATTCCACCACTGGCTTCCTCCCTCTCCATAGCTTGCCTTTACCTCATAGCTTCTGCTTTTATTTATCTATTTATTTATTTTAATGAATGTGCCCTTAACTTGGTCCTTTATGACCTCTTCATTCCTGCAATATAAGATGACTTCAATAATGCTCCTGCTGCTGTCTCTTCTTCTGAGTAATTTTTAGTTCAAATCCTTCAGAAATGGAATCTCAGTAGCTAGCACGTCCTTTGCTTATGAAACCACACCTTAGGTCCCAGCCTGTGAATTCTTTGAGCCTCTAAGTACCCCTCATCCAATAAGCAAAGACAGGGGAGAGGAGGGAACACATGGTCTAAAACATGGATGTCTGATTACTGCTCTTTCTGAAAAGACAAGGGTATACTGCCCAGGAGGAGTGACAGGCATGGCAAGCTGGGTGATATAATAAATATTTGTTGGATGAACAAATAAAGAACCTGCTAGTATTAGGTGTTTTGCTAGTTAAGCACATTGTGCATGACACCTATAAAATACTACGCAGCTTTCCAAAATTCACTTTTACATAGAGATCCACAATATAATGTTGATTTTTAAAAATCAGATTGCAGAACAGGATTATTCTGTTCTTTGAAAAAGAAAGTATATGTATGCGTAAGAAGAAAATCTAATAAGATATATAATATATCATAATGTTTAACCATGGTTTTCTCCGGGTAGCAGGTTTGGGGTAATTTTAATATCTTCTTAAATCTTTCTGAAGTGCACATATCTAACAGTGAATTCATACTGTTTTTTTTTTTTTTTTGTACAATCAGGATAATAAGGCTGTTTTTATTATGGGACAGGGAATCTTAAAATATGCATACCTTTTGACCTAGTAAATCCATTTCAAAGAATTTCTCCTGAGAGAATAATTGGAGTTATGCTCAAACATATTTTTATAAGAATGTTTAAAGGGTTTTTCCCCCCTCTTTTTAAAAGGAGAAGCTATTTAACTATTTGAGGCTCCATAGTTTCTCTATAAATGGGGCTGAAAATGAGCCTTCACCTTTCCTTGGCTGGTCTCAAGAAAATTTAGTAAAACAAGGTTATTTTGAGATCAAGTAACCTAAAGATATAGGTGAGAATACACCCACTGCAGTGGTCAGGGAAATGGAATCGGTGACTGCTGGATTCTTTACAGAGAAAAGTAATTTTTCTGATGTCACTATCAGGAGGACGTTTTTCTCCAGATACCAAGTACTCCCCAGGTTTTTTGTTATGAAAATTTGTTTCAGAAAAGCATTTGAAACTAATTTTTACAAAAGCATGGAAGAAAGATAACTTAACAATGTGATTCTCCGCTGGAACACTTACTATACATTCTTCTTTGCTCCATCCCAAGATTTGTATCAGGAAGTTTGAGATGTGACCCATGATCAGCATTTTAACAAGCATGCCACATGAATTTTATGGCAGTGGTTTTAAGATGTCACTGTGAGAAATACTGCCTTTACATGCTGTCTCAAGCACAAGACATTTACATTTTAACAAGGAC
This sequence comes from Hyaena hyaena, assembly GCF_003009895.1. Classification (NCBI taxonomy): domain Eukaryota; kingdom Metazoa; phylum Chordata; class Mammalia; order Carnivora; family Hyaenidae; genus Hyaena; species Hyaena hyaena. Next base: position 715,355 of record NW_024081191.1, read on the forward strand.
CAAAGCCTCAGCTTAGAGGAATGCAGTTGATATTCATTTCTGGCAGCATTGTGGAATAAAACTAAAATCCAGGATAAAAATGTCTTTTAGCATCTTTTTAAATTTGTTGATAAGCTGTCCAGAAAGCAAGACATTCTCTGAGGCCAAAAAACCTAAATTTAAAGCCAGAAGCAAGAAAGGTAAACAGAGCACATAGATTGGCTTCTGCCCTGAGGGATTTGCCAACCCTAGCTGAAACTAAGCATTAGTTTTTGTCCACAGTGAGTTTAAGATGGAAAAGACAAAACTCTCTACCTAAGACCATGGGGAAGCTAATAAGAGATCCCCAATGAAGCTGGCATTCATCAGGGCTATTCAATTAAGGAGTAGACTAGAAATAAACCTGCCTTCATCCCTGAGTGATGTAAAGAAAAGTTCCTCTCTCAAACTGTGGGCATGTTGGGAAGTAGAAAAGCCTCCTCTGAATATTCTTAACCACAGCCAGATTTTATGTGGCTTCATGCTACTGAGGTCATGTAAAATTTCTCAAGGTGAATACTGGAATTAAAGTGTTTTGGGGTTAGTAGTTGCCCAAGAGGCTCACAGAAGCAGAGAACATGCTCTGTGATGGAAATCATTTTTGATGCAAGTGCAAAAAACTGGCAAGAACAGTTTTCAAACTATGAGCTCATATAAGAATCCTTCATATACATGCAAATATATAGAAGGTGTTAATATCACTGTACTACTGTATCTACAAACCCTGATGGCTTGATTTTTAACATATCTGCACAATTTCACCATCCCCAACTTCACCTCCCCCACCTTAGTTCAAATTATTATCGTCTGCCTCCCGTACTATATGTTTAGGCTCACAATTTTAGATATATATAAACAAAGAACTCTAAGGCATGATCTTAAAAATGTTGATTTACACAATAGCATCAAAAATATAGAGCTATACATCTAACAAAAAATGTGCAAGTCCTTAGTAGAGAAAATTACAAAATGTTATTTCAAAGATAAAAAATAAATAAATGTAAAGATCACAATAAGAAATTGTACTCAACATTGTAAAGATGCCATTGTCCAAAAAAATCCATAAATTTGATGCAATGCAAACCAAAATCTCCAAAGATTTAATTTTCCCTTTTGTATGTAGGTATGTCAGTAGACAAGCTATATAACTAGACAAGCTACGTTTTAAAATATGTGGAAATACAATGAACTAAAAGTACAGAGATCATCTTGATAAAAAATTGAACTGGGAGTAGAAGAATTTGACTAATCAGATGTCAAAAATTATTATGTAACTATATCAATTAAAACACTGGAATATAATGAATATATGAGTCAGGGATGAAATAGAAGAGTGCACATGTTGTTTACGGCAGAGAGGAATTACAGAACCGTAAAGAAAGGATGGACTTTTAAAAAAAATGGAGCTGGAGCAGTTAGTTATCCAGAAGGAAGAAGGAAGACCAATCAAACTGAATCTCTTCCTCACAACTCATGTGAAAGTCAATTCCAGGTGAATTAGAGAGTTAAGGGAGAAAGATAATACTTTAGCACCTATAGAAAAATAGGAGGATATCTTTATGATAATGAGATAGAAAAACATTTTTAATAAGACTTAAAAGCACAAGTCGTAAAAGAAAGACTTGGCAAATACTCACTGTATTAAAATTCAGTACTTCTGTAAGTTGAAGGACACCAAAAAGGGAGTAAAACTATAAGCCATCAATTGGAAGAAGATACTTGTGACAAATACAATGGACAAAAGTTTAATATTCAGAATAAATAACAAAATTTTACTAATTAAAAAAAAGAAAAACAATCAACGCTTGAACAGACATTACTATAGAGAAAATATACCAATGAACTTGGAAATATCAGCTTAGTGTAGTAAAAAAATGTAAATTAAAACTGCAGTATGGTTTTAATTAAAAAATTAAAACTTCTGAAAATAGCATGTAACAGTAATAATTTTAATATGTATACACCACCAGTGGACATTTAAATTGGTGCAATCACTTTGGAAAATAATTTAGCATTTTCTAATAAATTTGAAGATTCACAACATCTATGATCCCACCTTTTCTCTCCTAGGAATAGATCCAGAGAAATTCTTGCACATATGCACCAGAAAAACCATGCAAGAATATTCAAGGCAGCACTGTTTTGTGATAGCAAAAATCTAGAAACAATACAAATGTCCATCAATTGTAGAATAAAATTCAAATTGTGGCATATTTGCTCAATACAATTATATATAGCAATGAGATGAACTATAAACACACATAAGAATAATCCAAGATACAATACTGATTTTTTAAAAGTTGCATACTATAGTATTATCCATTTATAATAAGTTCAAATATACATAAAGCCAAATAGTATGTATTATAGGGAAATAAATATAAAAGGTAAATCTTAAAGAAAAGCGAAGTGATGATCACACAAAAATCAGGATTATAATTTCTCTGAAGGGGGAAGAACCTGCAAAGGACTTTAAAGTAATGATAAACTATTTTTCATAACCCAGATGCATGGTATCCTTATTTTATCTTATACACGTTTCATATACTATTTTACAGCTTTCATTTCAAAACTACTTTCAGATATGATATCCTTTTCAAAAAGTGAATTTCTATTAGGGTATAGCAATTGGCAGAAAGATTTAAAAGGGATTCAGAGAAATTTCTTGGCCCCTTAATGGATGGGCATGAGGAATGACTGGCTTGCCCGAGACAAATCCCTCTGACTCTCCTGTTCTCTCACCTTTTTTAAAACCTGGAGTTCAAAATACTCTCTGATTCTCCTACTGCCATTTGCAGGCATTCTTTTCAAGACTATTGTAGCTCATTTATCACAGCAGGGATTTTGTTTGTTTGTTTGAGAGAGAGAGAGAGAGAGAGAGAGAGAGAGAATGAGAATGACCAACCTGGGGAGAGGAGAAGAGGGAGAGGGAGGGAGGGAACAGAAGAGGGAAGGAGAGAGAGAGAGGTCTCACCACTGTGAGATCACAACTTGAGCTGAAATCAAGCACTGAACGCTTAACCCACTGAACCACCCAGACACCCCTACCCCAGCCTTTTTAAATGAACACAGTTTACCCATGCAAATTTGATAAACACAGATGAAAGTGCTATTTGGTCTCAGCAGAATTTGCCAAGACCTCAACCACTGAGTTTTCTGGTTACTCAAAGGCCCTCATTCTGGTCCAGTTCCTTGCCTCTTGCCATTGGCTCAGCTCACGTGAAGGGTGACCTGGATGGGCTGCATGTTTCCCCCTCATCTTGGGCACTCCGCTCTACCCCAGCCCCCAGCCTGTTCTTCAACATCCATCCTCAAGCCTCATGAGCCCAGTGATCTCCATGGACAAACACCCATGAAAGGAATAAGTCCATCCCAATCAGGCACCCTCATCTCTATCCCAAAGGCTGTGGGAAGGAGGTGAGAGAAGACCAGCTGCTTCAAATTCACTCTAACAGAGTGACTTCATCTTAGGCTGAGTCATGTACCTCTGCCAGGGCTCCTCGCTTGAGCCCTGTTGACATTAGCAAGTCGAATACTACCACTGGAAGTTCCAAACAACAGAAAAACTCTTCGGAGAAATTGATGACTGTTTTACTGTTGGCCTGAGCTTGGGGTAGGGTGGGCATTCCAGAGAACCCGTCCAAGACACCACCTGATCTGATCCTTTTACTCTCAGAGTTCAAGATGTTCCTCACAGACGGACCTTGCATTTTATAGACTCATGCCCAAGGAACTTGTTGCTACAACAAAAATTCCCAAACCATGGAAACTGTTTGTATCAGCCAAACCCAAAGCTCAACTATATACAAAGCCTAAAAATCAAGTTGCCTTAATCTTGCATTTTTGGCTCATTTTGCCTGGCTACATCCTAAAACCAAATGGATTGAATTAAAAGATGAAAAATAAATTCCATCCGTGGGAACGGTTGCTATTGTCACAGAAAACAAAGGGAAGGTGTTCTTCAGCCATGTCTTGGAAGAAGTGAAGTCACTGTTTTAAGATAAAGGATAAGACTAAAATTCCTGCCACATGCAGAAGAATGAAGTTGGTTGCCTAATTAGACTCCCTGTTAAAGATCTCTTATTGTTTTAAATTCTGTTTTATAGTATCAAGTCCAGGGAAACCTTTCTAAAGAAAAATGTGAAAATGTGGATTTCAAGTTTTTAAAATGCATATAATTTTACACAGTAGTTCCAGTTCTGGGAAAGTGCCCCAAAGGATTAGCTGCATGGAAGGTTAATGCTGCATTACTTTTAACAGTGAAGGGGATGGGGGACAAAAACAACAATAAAATATCTTTAGATGCCCAACACAGGAAATTGGTTAAATAAATTACTGTATAGTAGAAATGCCTTGAAAATCTAAATAGTCCCCTGGATTAACCATAACTCTTTATTCTTTACATAAACTTAGTGTCTAATGCCACAACATGCTGAGTGTTCACAGCCAGCAGGCTGTCTTTAGTAAACCCACACACTTATAGTCCCACTAGATGAGTCGTCTGCTCACCAGGAATCCATTGTGTTTGTTCCCAAACCTGTTTATGCTAATCATTTTTATTGTAATTATGTAATTTAATTAAATAATATGTACACCAATGAAATGACAAAGAGATTTTTATTTCTCCAAACACTGGATTCAATATTTTAAAGAGACTGATAAAGTTGAGTTGCAAAAAAATAAATAAGTAAATACTGTTGTCTTAGGTGATCGTAAACAACTGTAAAATATTAAGGGAGAAATTGTAATGATTGCAAGGTCTTTTTTTCTGGATTGGTAAATATATTTTAACCTGAAATATATGGCCTGGGATATATTTTAAGTGAAAATAAAAGGTTTAAATTACTCTGATCAAGTTGGATTGGAGAGATTCTATTGGACATTCATTTGGTAGAATACTAGTCAGCTATTACAAATAAGTACGTAGAAAATTAGGTGATAAAATGGAAATGCACTTGTGGTACATTTATTAATAGGTACAGCAAATCAGTTATAGAAGAACATATGCATGTGATACTGATTTTGTTTAAAAGTATATATTTATGCATAAGAAAAACCCTAAAGGGACATATTCTAAAACATTACCAGTGATTATCTCTGGGTGATCATTATAGGAAGCTGTGGCTGGCTATGCACTACTAGAGCAGAGGGATGGAGGAAGGTGCACAAAACAGAAAAGTCTGACAAGATGAGAGATGCACAGGGATTACCCGCAGCTTTCTGCTTCCATTTTCATTGCCTGGTGACTGGTTCCAGTACCCTTCTGAGGCCTTGGAGCATTACTTATTCCTCATTTTTGCTTAAGCTAGGTTTCCTACGCTTGGTTCTCGTAACAGCAGCAAAGAATTTAACTAATATGAGCAGCTTAATAAATAGACTCAGTTTTAAAAACAAGCGTGCATACTCACATAAAATTCAGGTTATTTCAGTGTCCATGTGTACACAAATGTCTCAGAAAGTTCATTAATTATACTCTGCCACTGCAGCAATGATATGAATAATTGGAATGGTCCATTTCCTTTTTTAATGTTTCTTTATTTTTCAGAGAAAGAGAGACAGAGAGCATAAGTGAAGGAGGGGCAGAGAGAAAGAGACACAGAATCTGAAGCAGGCTCCAAGCTCTGAGCTGTCAGCAAAGAGCCCGACATGGGGCTCAAACTCATGGACTGCAAGATCATGATCTGAGCTGAAGTTGGACATTTAACCAACTGAACCACCCAGGTGCCCCATGGAAATGTCTGTTCCTTCTTGACTGTCCATCTTTAATCTGATCAGGATAAAAAGCTAAGAAACTGTGGGGGCCCAGCTCAAGTTCTAGAAGAACCACCAAGGATGCCCCCAGCAACCTGAGATTGGAGCCTTGCCTTGTCAAGACTGGACAAATGCTGTGGGTCTTTGTTTAGCACCAATAGTTCAGTCTTGCTACAGGGACGGACATGTTGCCCTATGCCTATGTTTGGGGCTCTCTGCAGTCAGCATTGGGTGGGCTTAACTGACCCGTCTGAACTTCACTAGAGACAAAATAAACCAAATGAATTCAATATTTTTCTTAAAAGATGCCCTTGGAACTCCTCCATCAGAGTGAACAGGGGAGCTTGTTAAATGCCGATTCTTGGATCTCACTCCAGGCCTACTGAATCAACTCCTTGGGTAGGGGGCTTAAGGAGCTACATTTTGCAAGCTCCTCAGGGGAGTCTGGCATACACACATGTCTGAGAACTACTGTGTGACTATGAATGAATGCTGCCTCATCTCTTCTCAGGTATGACTCTTAAGTCATTGAACTGAGTTCTGTTCCTAGTTGTGACTTTGATTCACTCTGTGGTCTTAAGCAGAACACTGAGCCTCCCTGGACTTCAGTGTCCTCATCTATAACCTAGATGGGGTTGGAGAATACACCATCTGAAATCCCTCCAGTGTAAAATATTTCAATTTCTATATTGTAAGTGATCTTTTTTAAAAATCTGAAATGTACCTAAAGACATTTCAGGTTTATAGTGGGCTTTAATTGTGGACTGATTCTATAAACATATGCAATGTATAGCAGATTTCAATAATAACAAAGAGCTAAATATATGCAGAATTTCAGAGTTTCTTTTTGTTCTTTGTATTAAAATGGCAGGTTCCTTCTGATTCAGCATATGCCTGTAAATCATTAGGACAAGCAAAGATTTGGAAATTTTCTACAAAATGATATGAGATGTAAGAATGACATTAGGGCTTTTCACCCTGGTTTTGGAAAACCACTTCCAAGGTGAGCCACCATTACAGTCAGGGTGGGGGTTGGAAAGGGATTGTATGATTTATTCTTCAGGTATTATGATTCTAGTACAATCTCAAAATTGTAAAGGAAAATAATTGATACCCAGAGATGCAAATGACTGATCCAAGGTCAGCCCTCCAGTGGGGAGCAGAGCGCCAATGCCAGAAATCTGCTTTCCCAACCCCTTGTCCAAGGTCCTTCCTGTCATACCCCCAAAGGCCTAGTTTTAGGGCCACCAGACTTTTCCTAGAGACTCAGGGCCTTCCAGCATCAGAGAGGTACCACTTTAAAACTCCTGTTCTTCCTTGGGGGTAAACAACATGCAAAGAGGGACACGTTAAACGTTCCTTCCTGTGGATGTAGAGAAGACTCTGTAACATTTCCCACTCTAGGTCATCTTCCATGTCCCTGAGGCAACTACACAGGGGAAAGGCTTGTTACATTAACCCCATCCAGTTACCTCTTTCCCCATATAATGGTTTACACAGAAGGAGGTGAGACTCTTAACTCTGTTGCAAAATACCCAGTAAGACTAATCACAATGGTGGCCCACCTGGGTGCACACACCGTGTGCACAGGCCTGCAGAACGGGGTGCTGCAGGTGGGGGTCCCCCCACTTGCCCTCCTGATAGCAGTTAAACATTGCCCCTTATTAGTTGACTCTCTGCACCTGGGCTCCTGCCCAATCTCCCGCCAGAGCTCTGTGTGTCCTGAAAAGGACAACCTTCCAGTCACTTGTATAAAACTGAGCTCCTCTTTCCTTCCTCGAGTTTGCTCCAGCTTCTATGTTTCTTATTGCTATGAAAGGTGCCTTATCCTTCCTTTCAGAGACATTTGAGAGTGTAGAGACAGCTTGGAGGATCTCTTCTCCCGAAAGCAAGTATCCGTAGCAGCAAGAGTGATGACAACAGGGACCACCGCCCTCCTCGGTGCCTATAATCAGGGTCTGCTGTGTGCACACACATGGTGCCAGAGGCCTTACAGGCATTACTCACAGCAGCGCCATGAGGCAGGCATTATAATCCCCATTTTTACCTGGAGGAGGATACAGAAGTCACCCAAGGACACACAACTAGAGAGTGAGGGTGCCAGCACCAAACCCAGGTGGGTCTCAAAAGCCCGTTTCCCACTCTGCTGCCACATCTGCTCTTCCTTCATGTGTCCCCACCATCCATCCCTACCTTCTCCCAGGCCCCCAACACACTTCCCAGAACCTAGTCCAGCTTCTGGTCTGTGTTTCAGTCTGCCCTGAAAGTAGCAGCCAGAGTTATCTTTTTGAAAAATTGCTTTTGTGTGTTGCTTTCCTGCTCCAACCTCCTCCATAGCTCCCCATTTCCTCCCCCAGGAAAGTACAAATTTCTTATGTGGGCATTAAAAGCCACAGTGTGGACCCAGGTGCTTTTTTAACCTTAACCTCACATTACTCTCCTTTTTTATGTTCGTATTTATTTATTTTTGAAAGCGACAAAGAGTGCGAGCAGAGGAGGGTCAGAGAGAGAGGGAGACCGAGAATCCCAATCAGGCTGCACAGTCAGTGCAGAGCCTGACATGGGGCTTGATCTCACAAACTGTGACCTGAGCCGAAATCAAGAGTTGGACACTTAACCAACGGAGCCACCCAAGCACCCTCACAGTACTCTTTTTTTAAAAAAAAATATATATATAGTTGACGTGTTCTATTAGTTTCAGGTGTACAACATACTGGTTTAACCATTCTGCATACTATTCTGTGCTCACAGAGTAAGTCTCCTTACTGTCTGGCACCATACAAAGTTATTACAATATTATTATCTCTATTCCGTAGGCTGTACTTTTCATCCCCATAACTTACTTATTTTATAACCAGAAGCTTGTACCTCTTAAATCTCACAGTACTCTTGTCCATGCACCCAGAATTTCACTTTGGAATCTCGGGGCCTGCACCAGACTCTTGTGACATTGGGCCACTGCTCTTTGCCCTCTTCCCTACACCATGTCTTCACATGAAGTCCTTTCCTTCTGGACACTATAGCTAATGTACCACCTCCTTCAGGCAGTCTTCTCAGCAGCAACTGCTTCTGTGGCTGACTTCCATCAGCCTTTATCTGAATTCCCCTATTGTCTTTCACCCCTTGGAACTTTTGACCATAACATCATGAGGCATAGTCTGAGTTTTCTGGATTTTTTCCTTTGTTGGTTTGTTTGCTTTGAGACTGTGTGTCTGTGCACATGCAAGTGGGGCAAGAATAAAGGGAGAGGAAGAGAGAGAATCTTAAATAGGTTCCACACTCACATGGACCCTGAGATCTCATGACATCTCATGACCCTGAGATCATCGCCTGAGCCAAAATCAAGAGTCAGAGGCTTAACTGACTGAGCTACCCAGGCACCCCTGACTTTTCTGCTTTATCTCCCATGGAGCTTCATTCAGTCCCCACCTGTAGACTGCATTGCCTTAGTACCCTGATTCTACTACCTACCAGCTGTGTGACCTCAGGGAGGTTACTCAACCTTTCTGTGCCTGTTACTTCATCTCTAAAACAAAATGATTTTAACATTTTAACAACATCTAAAACAACATAATTCCATCATGTTTCCTAAATTCTACAGGAATTCAATGATCTCATAGAGTTAAGTGAGTTAATAAATATAAGATAGTTAGAGAATGCCTGGCACACAGTAAGCATTCATTAAATGAGAGTTGTTATTAGTCATATATGTACCAGCCCTTATAAAATAGAAATGTCTGTTTTATGTGTTTTATTTAAGCTGGCTTCAGCAAATGACTAAATTCTGGTTACTAATTAATATGGAAAAATAGATAAATAACAAAAGAGCTCATTCATTTATATCCTGTCTATAATGTCATTTTTATTTTACTTAAATAAAGTAATACTAGATATATCACTATTACCTAAAACTAGCATAAAATTGCAAACCCTTGTATATCTGTTCAAATTACTAATGGTCTATAATCAATAAATAATTGCTAACTCAACAAAGCAATGTTCCCTGAAAAAACAAATTCAATTTTTTTACTGTCTCCTTCTTGTGTATTTTTCTTTATGCAATAAAACTTATCCATTCCCCCCAAATTGATTCAACAATTTCACTGATAATGATAAGAGGTGGGCTAAAGTTTATCTTGGGAGAACCAATCAATATAATTCTGGCATAAAAATTCTAAGAAAACAGTTCTCTTAGGTAGATAAATGCTTTGGAAGCATCTACTCAGGTATCAATAACTTCACTGAACTTGAAACATAGTGGGCACTGTTAAGGCTATCATGATAGCATTATTTCAAATTGTTCATCAGGATCAATTCAAGGAGAAACAACACTCTACACCCTAGCTCCGGTAACTGCAGGCCCTCAAAAATAATAAAGTCTTAGTTTGGAAATAACGTTCTAATGATCAGATGTATTTCTAACCCAGACTAGTATCTCAACTTTAATCTAGATTAATGAGGTTTCACTAGACATAGATGTACCTATACTGAAAGATTTAGTATATTCAGATGGAGGCTAATGTCTGCTACAAAGTAAAACAGTAGGTTGAGCATGTACTGAGCACTTACTATTTTCAAGTGACCATGAGGGATGAAAGATCAAATAATCCCTCAAAGAGACAGCCTGGCACACTAGTGTGGAAAATGCAGAGACAGATTGATATTAATACAAAGCAGAAGGAAGCTGTGCAGTGATATCAGGAAGGTGGAAGAGGGAGTGGTTAATTCTGACTCAGGGAGTGAAGGAAGGGTAAGGTTTCCCAGAGCAGAGCTGGGGCCAGGGCATCAAGACAAGAGCACATGAGCAATGGTAGACACATAGGAAAGGGCTTGCCCAGAGCAGTTTGCAGTGAGTTAAAGGTGTGCCTGTTTGGGGCTGAGGACAAGCAAATGTGTGGGAAACAGAACCTGTGAACAGGCTATGGCCAGGCCCTAGAGGGACTTAGTGAACATTTCAGGGACCTGGGGCTTTATTCAGTAAGCACTGGGGATCCACTGACATTTTTGGAGCCAAGGAGTGAACACACCTAGGTTTGGGGCATTCTCTTAGGCAGCAGCGTGTAGAATGGTTTAGAGTCAGGAAATCCTGAGGACCAGTGAGAAAGCTATGAGGTTAATTGTCCCTGACTCGGACTTTTATTCTCAATCTTCTAGTTTACTTGCTGTCTTTAGAGAGAGTTATTAGTGTAGCAGATGCAATTTTTTTTATTTTTTTGTTTAACGTTTATGTTTGAGGAAGGGACAGAGCATGAGCAGGGGAGGGGCAGAGAGAGGGAAAAACACAGAATCTGAAGCAGGCTCCAGGCTCTGAGCTGTCAGCAAAGGGCCCAATGTGGGGCTTGAACTCACAAACCATAAGATCATGACAGAAACCAAAGTGGGACGCTTAACCGACTGAACCACCCAGGCACCCCCAGATGTAACTTTTTGAAACTAGAAAAGTATTAGCTAGGTTTACCATTATTTCTTTGTTCCAAAAGACTGGTTATCTATGTCTAGTGAAAGCAGCCTGCCTGTGTTCCAACCTCCTGTTGCAGATAAGCTATTATCTCTCAGATCCTTCTCTTCTCCTCACTGACCCAGCCAAGGGCCAGCTCTTCTCCAGGGCAGCCCCTTCTAGAAGGGGATCCATGGAGGGTGAGTTACAAACAGTCACAGCAAGAGATAAATCCTCCTAACTCTACACATGATGTGGCTTAACGCTTAGCCTTAACTACATGAACACATAACAGCCACTTCAGCACAACTATAATTGGAAAACTGGATTTGCATAAAAAAAGGGAGGCTGTTGGAGCTAACCCATTAGTAAGACCCTTGGAGCTTGCCAAGTTACATGTTAGTGTCCAACTTGTCACACTGGCTGGCTGACTAAATTGGCCGGCAAATTCCCCAAATGCAAGATTCTCATGACTCACCTGAACTTTGAAAGTTCAGTAAGCTGGCCCTTCTACCTGGAAAGTTCTCTGACGAGCAGGATGTTAATTTGTGAGCCTGAGCACTGCCTTTGCCTCTGGATGCGTCTGTGTGCTGTACGCGGAACAGAGCTCAGCACAGATGGTGGCTCCTGAGTCATTAACTTCGGCAGCTGTGGTCAGCAGCCGCCGAGCTCTCTGGCAAGGCACACATCCCAAGCCCACGGATTAGAACGATAAATAGTACAAGACCTCTCGCAGGTTGTAGGCCATGGAACACATGTTTAACTTCTTCAGGAAAAGAAAAAGAGAAAAAGAAATTTGACAAACACCTCATTTCCTGCTTTATAACCAGATGGTTATGAATCATGTGAAAATCCCTTCCACCTCCGTGAACAAACATTTCATGTTATTTACAAACTAATAGTACATTGGTGACTGCATACATGTGTAAGAAATTTCTAGGCCATGGAATATAGTTCTCGAGTATGTGGAAAAATATAGAACATCCAAATCTTTATCTTCCCAGGTGTTCTGAATAATGTTCTTTAAATAGTTACTGATGACCCAACAAAGATTACTGTGGGTATTCAAGTGCTAGACAAATCACTATTCTGGAGCAAGGATGTTCCATGAAGCAGGAGCTAAATTTCTTCACTGTGGTTTTACCTTCTTATTTAAAAACAATAAACATTTTGGGGGTGCCTGGTGGTTTAGTTGGGTAAGCATCCAACTCTTGATTTCAGCTCAGGTCATGATCTCATGGTTCATGAGTTCGAGCCTCATGCAGAACCTACTTGAGATTTTCTCTGTCCTCTTTCCCTCTCTCTCTCAAAATAAATAAACTTTAAATAAATCAAAATAAATAAAACTAAAAACAATAAACATTTTTGTTATAGCTTTGAAAAGAGAAGCTGAATGCTTTTTTGAAAGAGAGAAAGAGAAAGGAAGATAGGGAGAGAGGTGGGAGGAAGAGACATGAAGAATTGGATGGTTCTGTCTAGCCAAGGTGCCTGAGAGCTATGAACAAAACTTGGCAGTGCTGGAACTTTCTGCCCCACATCTGCCTCTCCTGGGAGCAGAGAGGAGGCCCTCCAGCTCCCAGCCTCTAAGGGGAAGCGTCACTCTTCGGCACAACCTGGCACAGAAAGGTTCTGGCACTGTCCTCTATGGCCTCCTGACAAGAATGTTCGCTCACAGATCCTCAGTTATCCTAAGTCCATCTGGCGTGTTCTGAGGATCAAAAACAAATGTGGGAGACTCTCCTCCGCTTGTGCCCACTCTCTCTCACAGGCTCTGACCTGCTTTCACGGGCACTCAGCGTGAAGCCCGGACTTGTCCCAAAGAGGGAGACACCAAGCACACAGGAGAGAGAGTGGCACTTCTGCCCCTCACCCCGCCGGAGAGGCAGAATGAATCAGCCCGGCAGTCGCTGACAAACAGGGCTGGAACACTGCTGGGCCTCACAGATCCCGCAGCTTGGCCAACAGCCACGCACCGTTTGGTTGTTTCCTAGTAGACACAGAGCTCTAAGGGAACCGAGATGTGATTTTACAGAAGGAAGCAGCCCTGCAAGGTCAGGCAACTCTCGCTGCTCACACACCAAGTTACAGAAGAGCTGGGATTAGATACCCAGAACGGGAGCTTCATTTTTAATGTTTTGCCATCACATGGATTAGTTTAAATTAGAAGCAATAACCTTAACCCAGCTACTCTTTGAGGGAAAATAAAGCCAGGGGGTTGCGGGTGTTGTGATGGGGAAAGGAAACATCAGTCATCACTTTCTGTCATAAACAGACACCTTTTTGATACAGGTGTGACACTCCAGTAAAATGCCATGCCACCTGCACCAGCTGGCTTGACCTGAACAACAGGTTCAAATGCCAAGGCGGCTAGGGAAGGGGGAGGGCGAAGGAAGAAGAGAGAGGGGGAGAAGTTTCTAGTCTTTCTCAGGGCAGGAGCCTGGCATCTCAGCCCTTTTTTGAACAATAGAGTCACTGTGTAAGCCCCACATCACCCAGCGAAGGAGAAACCCAGGCAGCCCCACACTTTGTAACCTGCAATGCTTCTCCCTCATTTCTTCATTGACTCATGATTTTAGGGGTTCCAGGTGGGCAGCGCTCGAGGTCAGGTTATTAACTGTCCACACATCCCATCCTTGATTTTCCTTCACTGTAGGAAGCAGCCAGAGTGCCACTGGAGGCTCTGTGTCTGGATTTTATGACAAAAGAGGATTTATAAACAGAACTTAAGGGCCTTCCTGAGAAAGAAGAATTGGCCTCTCTTCAGTCAGGAGCCAGGGAATTATTTGCACGCCAAGAAAATAGCTCTCAAGCTAACAGTAAATGACTCTGGGGACGTGTCATATACTGACCCTGGGAATTCACCCGAGACACCTCTGGAATTTGAAAATTGCTGTTAAGGACATTAAATTGTGAGAGTTACAGATTCTTCCAGAAGGGATGATGATTAGAAATGTATGGTGTCAATTGAGGCTCTGATGAACAGGCCCTACCAGTTTCAATTGTTTTTCTCATAATCCAAGTCCCTTTAAATGATCTGAGAATTCATACACGCAAGCTGACTGTAAGGCAGGATTGATCAAGGTTACTGGAAGTGCAGTTAAAACCTGTGCTCTTCCCACCTCCCTTCAAGAGTGCACATTGCATTGGGCTAGTGCTTGAGACACACACCGTAGGTTACTGCTTTGGGCTTAAGCATTTATAGACCTAAGAGACTGCCTTCAAAATGAAAATACCCTGGGAAGTGACAGCACACTGGGTTGTTATGGGCTGAAATGTGTCCTCCCCCAAATTCATAACCCCCAATATTTCAGAGTATGACTGTACTTGGGGACTCAGTCTTTCAAGAGGTAATTCAGTTAAAATGAGGCCATTAGGGTGGGCCCTAGGCTAGTATGACTGGTGTCACCAGAAGAGTATATTAAGACACAGACGTGTACAGAGGGGAAGCCAGGTAAAGACGCTGGAAGAAAGTGGAAATCTTCCAGCCAAAACGAGAGGTCTCAGAAGAAATCAACTCTGCTGACACCCCGATCTTGGACCTCTAGCTTCCAGGACTCTGAGAAAACAAATTTCTGTTATTTGAGCCTGACAGTTTGTAGTACTTTGCTATGGTGGCCCTAGAAAACTAATACACAGGCTATTTACACTCAAACATGAATTATTGACAATTTTTAAAAAAAAAGCAAGCTCTGTAAGTGCCACAGGAACTGAGACCATGAACCAATCAAGCCCCTTGCAGGGATGTGGGGCACAGTGTTTAAGAGCATGAACTTTGGAATCAGCACCAGCCATGGAAACCTAGATAAACTACCTAAACTCTCTGAACTTCAGCTAGCTCATCCATGATGTAGGGATGTGGGGATTATAATTGGGCCAACTTTATGAAGTTGTTAGGATTAAATGAAATGCATGGCAAGTGCACAGTGCCTTTGACGTAGCGAGCTCTCTGTATGTAGTACAGATATTGTAGTTAAGATAATGGTGAGAGGGGCCAGGAAAGTTGATCTCTGAGAATGGAACTGGGTGGAAGATAGAATGGGGAGTTGACAGAACAGTGGTGCACTGGAGAGTCTAGAGCCCTGGATTTTAGCTCCAGCCTTGCAGCTGATTAGTAACTTTGAGAAATCACTTTGCCACTCTGACCCTCAGTTTCTTCCTCTATACGATGAGAGAGCTGGACTATACACAAAAGTAAGGGAAGGGGGAGCTGAAAACCACCTTAATGTTTTCTCAGAGTGGTCCTGGAAGGAAGAGGTTCTTTGCCTCTCCTTCCCAAAGATGTCAATTACAGATCAAATTCAGAGCCAGGCAAGGGATGTAAGCATAAGTTTCTACTCTTGTTTCCATTCCACTCAAATTCCCATCTCTGTAGTATGTACCATGATAGGCAAGAGGAGCGTTTTCCTAGGTCACCTTTAGCAGTGATCTCAAGACTGCAGATCTTCATTGGACTCTCCCTTCTAAACTTTCCTATATCCAGGAAACTGAGATTTCTATATCCCAGGCCAACATTCCACTGGTTTCTAGGGAAGCAGAAGAGCATGGATAGGTTAGACCTTCTGTTACTGTGAAGGAATATGCAGAAATTTATCCTGGCAATGAATTCTCTGCCAACATCAGAACTTAAGAGCTTTAATCACAAAAATGACTGCACTTATCAGATGGTAATTGACGAAGCTTTGAACAAGAGCATGCATTCGTTCAAGTAATCAGCGCTTATTTTGTGCCTACTCGCTGCCAACATATTGTAGTAAGTGGACACAGGGAGAAATAAGACACAGTTCCTTCTTAGAAGGAAACTCATAGAGTAGTACCATAAGAGTCCCTCATCTTACCACGCTCTTAATGTCAAATGAGCCATGGCTATTTGCTATCAAATATTGATATAAGCCATCATGAAAATAATTAAACCTCACCTACCAAAGCCATCAATTTGTCTTTTCTCACCTATTCACAAAGGCATAGAGCACTTTTCCAGAGTGCTCAGGACTCAGACTCATTGCTAATAACAAGACACTTTTCAAGCCTGGGAAGTCAGAAAGATCCAGGTCTCTTGCTGACTATGAGCAGACCTATGAATCAACAGAAAGCTGTGTGCCCTTCAGGTATCTCTGGTTAAAACAAGTACTCAAAGTCTGACTCTCCTATAATTTGGCATCTAAGTTGGGTCCATTCCTAGAAGTAATAGGACTGGAAACCATCAAAATGAGGGAGCTAACAGGCAAATCCCTACAGAGTAGATATTGGGCCTGGAAGTAGCTGATAAAGAGTAGTAGTTATAAAATGAGAACTCAGTTTTCTAATTACAGAGTCCATGAGTCTCATATGCACGTGGATGGACTCTAAGGCGTGCTTCCCATGCCTTGATTACCAAAGGAAGAAGGGGGATTGAACACACTCAAAAAGTTCCACCCCAGTCTTTAAACACAGTTTGAATGAAGAGTAGAGGGGACAAGTTCCCATTTTACAAGGTAAAGTTTAAAGATTACATGGATGACCTTCTTTACCACTTGTTCTATGGGCATAAAAAATTTATCTCTCAGGGGTGCCTGAGTGGCTCAGTTGGTTAAGTGTCCAACTCTTGATCTTTGCTCAAGTCACAGTCTCATGGTTTGTAGGGTCCAGTCCCATGCTGGGCTCTGCACTGACAGTGTGGGGCCTGCTTGGGACTCTTACCCTCCCCCCTCTCTATCTCTCCTCTGCTCTTTCTCTCTCTCAAATAAATAAATAACTAAATAAACTTATTGAAGTCATCTCTCAAAAGGAGAATAATGCAAAGCTTAACATGAAGAGAGTAAGAGTCTGCCAGAGTAAGAAAAAAGGAGGGAAAGGAAGGGGAGGAAGAGGAGAGAGAAAGGAAATGCAGTATAAAATGCAGCATTTGTCAAGCTCTGTCAGTAAACTGACATGCGTGGTTATAAATGAACTTGGCTGGCTTGTTAATAAAGACCCTAACATAGCATTTCTTTTAAGATTCTTCAAATAAGAGGGATCCTAGAGCTCCCTGGTGAATGGACTACTCCAAGGAGGAGGCATGATCAAAAATTTTCTGCAGCCTGAAACCACTCAAAGCTGCCTCACAAATCCTACTTGTATAGTGAGCTGTGAAGAATATGCTTTACTCTAAATTCTTGACTCTATAGATCATTTAAATGTTTAAAGGCGTGAAAAGACTCATGAGATATGGCTTTAAAATATATTTTTAGATTGAAGTTCTTCTGAAGCTAGACGGTTTCAAACTGTCAACTAGGTTTCTTTTTTTTTTTAATTTATTTATTTATTTTGAGAGAGAACCAGACAGCAAATGAGCTGGGGAAGGGCAGAGAGAGAGAGGGAGAGAGAGAACCTGAAGCAGGCTCCATGCTGTCAGTGCAGAGTCTGACGTGGGACTCAAACTTATGAACTGTGAGATCATGACTTGAGCCAAAATCCAGTCAGACACTTAAGCTACTGAGCCTCTCAGGTGCCCCCTGTAAGTACACTTCTTATGAGAAAACAAAAACAGAATGCATCTCAAAAAGTCTGTCTGTAGCATAAGTCTCAACAACTATGTCTGTAGCATAGTTAAAACGGTCTTTTCTGTTTGCAGATTTCTGTTTGCAGATTTAAGAATATACTCAATCAGGGGGAAGAAATTGCTGTTTTCAAGGAAAGAACAAATAGCTAAAACTAATAGGTGATGTTTACTGAGCATTTACTATGCACATTGGCTCCTCCCAACAACTCATGAGGCAGGTATTACCATTTTCCCTACTTTACACATGGAGGCAATTGAGATTTAGTGATATAAACACCCTGACCAAGGTCATGAGATTAGTAGGTGATGAAAGAAATCTTAGAACCTGAGCGGTCTGTCCCCAGCACCCATTCTTGCAACTATTGCATTGTACTGTCTCCCTACAAGGAAAACGTCTTAATCTTCCATTGTGTCCTGAAATGACCAGTGATTCCTCTGCTTCGGAGTAAATGAAGTATTTATAGAGCAATAAACTCTCTTCCACTTGTTTCTACCTCTCCAGGATTTCCAAAGCTTGTCCTCTGGTCAGCTGCTCAGCATTGGAGGAAACTGGAGCCTATCGCCCACTTTATTTTCTGTCTCACTGGAGCCAAGAGCTGTCTCTCCCTGCAGGCTTGCCCCAGCTGCTGAAACCCAGCTACTCTCTCACACACCGAGGAGTGTGCAGCCCTCACGGAGACACATCACAGACCTGATGAGTACTGAAGAGGCAAGGAGGTGCCCGGAAACACTGCACAGGGAAATCTGGGGTCACGGGAACTGCTGAGAGACACACTGCCCACTGAAGAAAGGGAAATGCAGAACTTTTCCACCCTAAGGTGATATATGTGTAGACAAATTATCTTTTAAGTATGAACGTAACACATGTAAGATCTCAATTCTTCTGTCATCTCTGTCAGTCACTGTCTTTGAAAATGAGCTAATGACCTACTTGCTCATTCTCTTGGCCAGCCACCTTCGGGTCATTTATCAGCATTTGGTACTGTATAAGGGATGAGAAAGTCAGTCAGACTTCAAGCTATCAAAGGTTATGACATCTTGATAAACCACTGAAGTGGAAGGAGAATAAACGAGCTCCATCAGAGCAGGAAATCTATCCTGTTGACTGTCTGGTGTTCCATGAATATGTGTCAATAAGGACTGTGGGCGGGCGGGGGGGGGGGGAGAAAAAGGAGGGAGGAAGCTATTGCCACCTCTAGAAAAGCACCATTTGCTGCTCACCTGAGCTCTCGGGCTCCCCCTTGTTCTCAAGATCTAATTACGCCATAGGTAGAAGAGATTTATGATTGTCTAGCATCAGTATAGGACTGAGTCAGTTTGCTGCCAATTTCTCTTGATTATGTACCTGAGGTCAGGAATGAGAGTGATTGTATATTTCAGTTATCTACTGCTACATAGAAACCATCCCAAACATAGAAGCTTACAACAATGGCAATCATTTATTTGCTCACAATTCTGTCATTTGGTTAGGATCCAGTGGGGACAGTTTGTCTCTCCTCCATAAGGTGTCAGCTGGGGCAGCTCAACTGGGGCTGGATGGCCCACTTCCAAGATGGCTCACTCACAAGGCTGGCAAGTTAGTGCTGGCTGTGAGCTGGGATCCCAACGAAGACTGTTGGCCAGGGCCCCAGTCGACCACTATCTAGGCCTGTCCACATGGCTACTTGGGGTTTTTCATAGTATGGCAGGTGGGTTACAAGAGCAAATATTCCAAAAAACAAGCACCAAGATCAAAGCACTTCTCAGCCTTTCACTTGTATCATACTTGCCAATGTCTCACTGGCCAAAGTTCCATGACCAAGTTCAGAGTCAATGTAAGAGGGAAATACACAAGGGTATGAATCAGCAGTCAAGGTTCACTGTTGCCACCAAGGTAACAGTTTACCACAGAGTATGACCATTTTTATTTCCATTATCAGAGAAATGTTGAACATTGATGTTATTCACCCACTTACACATTTTTATTAGCTAGAAACTTAAACATTCATTTATTTATTTTGAGACAGAGAGATAAGCAGGGGAAGGGCACAGAGAGAGGGAGAGAGAATCTCAAGTAGGCTCCATGCTGTCAGCACAGAGCCTGACACAGAGCTCCATCCCACAAAGAACCACAAGAAAATAATCTGAGCTGAAATCAAGAGCCCAACGGTTAACCGAATGAGCCAACCAGGCACCCCTTAACTAGAAACTTAATACCAATGTTTCCCAAGTTTCAAAGTGGCTTAGGAAAACTGTCAGAAAAGATAAAACTCTGTGAGAGGAAAAAAAAAGTCATGGGTATATAAAATCGGGAAAATAGAAGTTCTTATTTTAAAAGATAAACTATCCTGGAACCACAGGAAAGGAAGGGGTACACATGTGATGGGGGGATGATTATGAAAAACATGGTATATTGGCGGGCAAAAAACATATATGACATAAAGCATACATAAATATCATAAGGAATAGAAATGTCACAAATTAATAAAGGCTCATGAAGAAAGAGTAAAGTTTTTTCAGATAAAGTCAGAGAAACAAAAGAAAATAGTTCAATTTTGTAAGCAACATTTCAACTGGAATTTTTAAATGGTTGTTAATTTGACATTTTATGTTTTTATCAATGATGAGATCATTAAAATAGTGAGATGACTAGTATTTTAAAGGACTAGATTAGAATTTGATTTAACTGAACCAATAGAAGTTAATAAAGATGTAAGAGTACTTAAATCTTTGTTAGCTAACATTAAGATTTTTTGAGGTGTTACCATGTTCTAAGTTTGTATTAAGAACTCTATGTACATTTATCTTCACAAAAAAACTTAAGCCACAGAGTTTTAGTCATTTTTTCAAGGTCACATAGTCAGTTAATATGGGAGACAGTATCTTAGTCTGATCTGTCTGCTTAATCAATTTGTTAGGTAACACATTTCTGTAAACAGAAATGCTTTTTGTCGATGAAATAGAAATCTAAAATGGAAAATATATTGCCATAGGGAGAAAAAAGCACTGACCAAAAATGCAATAAACCATACCTTACAAAAATTTTGAAAACTCTTCTAATCCCCAAACTGAATTGAAAGAAATTTTTAATGAAATGGTAATAACTCTCAAAGTAATTAGCCAAATCAAATACTGAATGTTTAAATAGCATCTTCCCTGTGGCAAGATATATGTGAGGGTATTTTTAAAATCAATAAGGTGCTACTTTCTTTATTCCAAGTGTTCCCTTTTAAATCTCCCAAAAGTTATAACTAAAAAACCAAATCTTGGTACTTTAAAAATTCAAAGACAACTTGTGCTATAAAGTCTTTATCTTAGCTTATCTGCTTACTTCCTATGGGTCTCTTCCCAATTTTTTATTACCTGAGGATTTTGCTCTGCTTGGGCCAAAAATACTAATATGCTGCATTTAATTAATCCATTTGCTTGACATACTTTGTAAATTCTTGATGATAAAAAAAAAAAATCACTCATTGTTATGTTTTTCCTTAGACCTAAAAAGCCTATGAATAGAGGTTGACCATTACTGTAATAGTAATAGCAGCTCTGTTAGATATTGTTAAAAGCCTAGCTTCCTATTTTTTGGATTTTTTTCAAAGTTGGCATTTCTTCACAGTAAGGAACATGACTCAATATGCTGGGGCATAAATACAGACCACGCTCTGGTATACAGACCACGGGGCCAGTACTCCGGTTCATTTTTCTCAGAGCTCTGTCGGAACTAAATGTCTAATTTTGAACTCAGTAATTTAGACAAGTAGTAGAAAGTTTGGAATATGTCCAAAAAAGAGTTGTGAAAATTATTAAAAGGCCAAGGAAACAGGTCTTATGAGAAATCTAAAAGAACCAGGGCTATTGATTCCAAGAAAAAGATGCCTACAGTGAGATTTAAGATCTGTCTTCATGTCTGGGCCAAGCTATTAGAAGAGTGGTAGTGGCCCCTGTGAAGGAGATTAAGGCTCAAAATGAAGGTGTCTAGAAGGGCTGGAGGATTCTAGAACAGATTGCCAGGAAGAGGAGCTGGTTTAAAAATGAGCTCTAAGCATCTTTGTCCAGCGTTGCCCAAGAATACATTTCTACTTAACCATCAACAGGATTGGCTCTGTTTCCTGGACATTAATTATTCACAGAATCCAATGAGATTCAGAGGCGAGGCCAGAAGAATAAACCCTCTGGCTCCAAGGCCCTGTTGTTTTGTTTTCAGTGGATTCCTTTAGTACAACACTAAGTATTTGCTAATGCTAATTTCCTCTCAGTAGACCAGCCAGGGTCCTAGAAGGGTTCAGGTTTGAGATTCAAGCAGACAGAAGTTGAAACTACACCTCTGCCATTTTACCAATTGGTAAATTCTTCCATGCTTACTTTTCCAGAACTCTGTTTTCTAAACACTTGGATGTGGATAATAATACTTAAATTTAATTTCCTATTGACTGTATTCCAAGATCTACTGCAAATACTTTCTGAATGCCAGGTTCTTTGCTGGGCACTTTATATCCTAAAACAACAGGTATGTGTTATTGTTCCCATTTTGTTTAATGAGGAAGCTGAAGCCCTGGAAGGTTATGTACTTGCCAATTAAGACACAAGGCGACTGAGATGTGGAACCCAGGCTCTCTCTGGCTCCAACACCTTCAATGGTGAGGGGGCAAGAAGAAACAATAGGACTCGCTCAGGGGCGAAGCCAGGGTTCGAACTGAAAGCTGCTAAGTGCAGAGCGACTGGTGAGCCGTACATTTAGGCCCTGATACCTAGAATCTGTCACCATGTCTAGGTGCCATTAAAAAGGTATTTCCAGGCGTGAGGCATAAGCACCCTACGTGAAACCCACTGCAAGGCAGGTGTTCCAAGGGGGACAGAGGACTGTTTACTTCCTCACACCTAATTTCTTTATATCTTAAGTGGATTTCTAAGGGCATAGAGAGAAACTCTCTCTGCTCCTGACACCAGAAAGTCTTGAGAGTCACCTGATTTATGCTTCTTCCTGGCTTGCACCAGCATGCCTCTCTGTACCCACAAATAGCTTTCTGTTCATTTAAGGCATACAGGTAGAAACATGGCATTCTGACTCATCATTAGGCCGTTCTAACCTGGTGCTATTTGCCTTTCTTCACACCGTCACCGAGTTAATGGGTTGTATGAACGGTGATATTTATAGACAACAAATTGAACCCCAAAGCAGCAGCTATGCCCATCCTATTTAGAAAGGGCCTATTCATGGTGGCTCTCATGCTTGTGGTACTGCTATTTCCTTGTGGCCCCAATCCCAAAGTGCTTGCCAGGTAGGACATGTGTTTCTTTCCCTTGCATGGAAGAAGTTTTGAAATACAGGGATTGAGGGAGGAAGGGGTAATAAACACACATAATACCGACCCTGATGTTTCGTATTCTGGTTTTTATGTCCTTTCATACTTTGAGTAAAATACAAAGTTACTCCTATGACCACAGGGCTCTTTATAATTTGTCTCTCCCCCAACACAAACACACACAAATATACACACATATGTACCAATTCCCATCTCTCCGTCCCTCAGTCACCTGGCTGCAGCCACTGTGGCCTCTTTGTAGCTCCTGAAGCACATTTAGCAGCACATGGCCACCTCAGGACTTTTGCACTTGCTTTCCAGATGCCTGGAACTCCCTTCCCTTGTATAACTTCATGACTGACTCCCTCATTTAGTTCAAGTCTCTGCTCAGATGTTAACTGAACAAAGTGAACTTTCCTGGCCATCCTATCTGAAATAGTACCTTCAGTCACTCTTTATCCCTTTATCCTGCTTTATTTTTCTTCTTAGCACTTATCTATTTGACATTGTATTGTAATTTGGCTGTATTCAGTCTATATAACATGCACACTCAAAGGGAAGATCCATGAGGGTAGGGTTTTATCTGTTTGTTGCTACAGCTCCAGCACCTAGAAGAAAGCCTGGCCTGTAATAAATGTACAACAAATATTAATTGAATGAATGATTCTCCTAGACTAACTTTTAAGGTGTGATAAAGATATTAAAAGTTCTGGGGTGCCTGGGTGGCTCAGTTGGTTAATTGTCCAACTTTGGCTCAGGTCATGATCTCATGGTTTGTGGGTTCAAGCCCTGCATCCAGGCTCTGTGCTACAACTAGCTCAGAGCCTGGAGCCTGCTTCAGATTCTATATCTCCCTCTCTCTCTGACCCACCCCTGCTCACGCTGTCTCTCTCTCTCTCTCTCTCTCTCTCTTTCTCTCTCTCTCTCTCCCCCTCTCTCTCAGAAATAAATAAAAACATTAAAAAAAGTTTTTTACAAGATATTAAAAGTTCTATGTATCTATTTTTGGCTGGCTTTATTGGATGTTCAAAACAATAAAAGCTTCAATTTTTATTTTATCTATTTATTTATTAACTTTTTATTTTATTTTATTTTTTGTTTGAGAGAGTACAAGGAAGAGGGGCACAGAATCTTTTTTTTCTTTTATAGTTTACTGTCAAGTTGGTTTCCATATAACACCCAGTGCTCATCCCCACAAGTGCCTTCCTCCACGCCCATCATCCCCCTTCCCTTCTCCCCCACCCCTATCAGCCCTCAGTTTGTTCTCAGTATTCAAGAGTCTCTCATGGTTTGCCTCCCTCCCTCTTCCCAACTATTTTTTCCCCTTCCCCTTCCCCTTCCCCTTCCCCATGGTCCTCTGTTAAGTTTCTCTTGTTCTACTTATGAGTGAAAATGTATGGCATCTGTCCTTCTCTGCCTGACTTATGTCGCTCAGCATAACACCCTCAAGGTCCATCCATGTTGCTACACATGGCCAGATTTCATTCTTTCTCATTGCCATGTAGTATTCCATTGTATAAATATACCACATCTTCTTGATCCATTTGTCAGTTGGTGGACACTTAGGCTCATTCCACGTTTTGGCTATTGTTGAGAGTGCTGCTATGAACGTTGGGGTCCATGTGCCCCTTATGCATCAGCACTCCTGTATCCCTTGGGTAAATTCCTAGCAGTGCTATTGCTGGGTCCTAGGGGAGTTCTATTGTTAGTTTCCTGAGGAACCTCCACACTGTTTTCCAGAGGGGCTGCACCAGTTTACATTCCCACCAACAGTGGAGGAGGGTGTCCATTTCTCCACATCCTTGCCAGCATCTAGAGTCTCCTGATTTGTTCATTTTAGCCACTCTGACAGGTGTGAGGTGGTATCTCAGTGTGGTTTTGATCTGCATTTCCCTGATGATAAGGGACACTGAGCATTGTTTCATGTGTCTGTTGGCCATCTGGATGTCCTCTTTGGAGAAGTGTCTGTTCATGTCTTCTGCCCATTTCTTCACTGGATTATTTGTTGTTCAGATGTGGAGTTTGGTGAGCTTCTTATAGATTTTGGATACTAGCGAGGGGCACAGAATCTTAAGCAGGCTCTATGTGGAGCCTGACACACAGGGCTCAATCCTACAATCCTGGGATCATGACCTGAGCTGAAATCAAAAGTCAGATGCTCAATGGACTGAGTCACCCAGGTGTCCCAACAGCTTCAATGTTTAAATCAGTCAGTTATCACTAGCCTATGAAAAAATGCTCCTTACCTTGATATAGAAGGAAAGATTTTGAGCAAGGAGAGAGAGAGAAATAAAGAGGTTGAAAGATCTAGTAACTATTGTACCTAGTTAATGATACAATAATTTTTTTTTACTTAAAAAATTATTTTAACATTTATTTTTGAGAAAGAAATAGAGCATGAGCAAGAGGGGCATAAAGAAAGGGAGACACAGAATCCAAAGCAGGCTCCAGGCTCTGAGCTGTCAGCACAGAGCCTGATGTGGGGGTCAAACTTACAAACCGTGAGATCATGACCTGAGCTGAAGTCGGACACTTAACTGACTGAGCCACCCAGGCACCCCATGATACAATAATTTTAATTGAAGGAAACAGCTAGGCCTCTTACCATTTTTGAACAATATCTGGATCTTAAGTTTATATAGAAACATTCCAAATAATGCTAAATTTCAAGGCAGGGTGTTTCATAAATCATTACAAACACCATGCAAAAGATAGTTGGTGATCCAGAGAAGAGACATTTCAATCTAGTATTTTCTACTAGAGGAAACAGAACTCACAGCTGACCTGAGGTCATTACAAGTCATGGAAAATGTAAGGGCTAAACCCCACATCCCCACTCTGGCTGATTTTCTTCCAAAGGTGCTTATTTCCTCCAGCTGCCTTTTCCTCTGGGCTTTAACATTAACAAATTATCATCTCTTTTGCACAAAACTCCTTTTTCCAAAGGGAACTTCATATTTATCTTTGAACCAAAGCCAGCATTTCCCAAACTGCATTCTACATAATATGCAAAGTGTTTACAGATATTCTTCAAATTAATATACAACATAGAGTGCATTATATGCCTTGAAGAGAAAGAAAGATAGACTGATTGCTTCCTAAACTTAGAAGTATATAATGCACTAAAGACCTTGAGAAGTCATGCAATACAGAAATTGTCTATCTTTCTATAGCTCAGTACTTCTAGAATTTACCTGGCCAAAGAATATGTGGTGTTTTTCCTAGAATTTTCTCACAGACACAATTGAGAAAATATCTCTTCCTATTTTTGTATCTATACACACACATAAGATAAACACAGCATTTACAAGTCACTGTTTGTAGAGGAACAGAAATATACAAAAAGATACGTATCATTGTTATATACTTATGTTGCCAGAAGTGCCATTATCTAGCCAATTGGAGGAATGGTCAAGTTAGAGTAGACTAAGAGCTCTTACAAGGCTAAAGTTGCAGTTAGCCAGCAGAAAAGAAAATAGGATAGCAGGTATAGCGTGCATACTGTTCAATTTTTTTTTTTTTTTTTCTGCCCAGCACCTATTTTCTAGGAAAGGCTTCTACACACTCACTCACCACCCAAATGGCTGTGGTGGGAAATGCTATGTCTCTTACTCTGGAGTCCCTGTCCGTACAGCTGGGGTGGACTGTGGTTAGGGTTCTCTATTAACCCTGGCCAATAAATTTTGGATCCAGGACCGAAAGGCCTTAAGAAAAAGAATAAATGTAGCATTGAGAGAGAAGCTGAGATAGAGATTGAAAGAAAAGAGGTACCCTTGGAAAGTCCCACCCACAAGTCTCTTCTTGAGGCTCTACTATATCCCTGACTTGGAGTGCATGAAATATACCCCCAACCCACCAATAAACTTTCTGCCTTCTCCTGTTATACTGCTTTTTTGCTAGGATCAGTTCCTGCTCCTTTCAGATTAATACACTTATTAGTCTATCAAACCTAATTACTTTTAATAAACACTTTCAAATTGTCCCACTGTTTTCTAAAAGTTCATGCTACTCATATAAACGAGCTTTGCTTCTTAAAGATCTTGCTCTCTGAAAAGAGACCTCTAAAGTTCTGAGGGAAGTATTTCAGGTCATCTATTTCAGTACAAATATTATTTAGTCCTTTTAAAGCTCATTGATATTTTGGCTACGTTTCAAAAGTATAGATCCATATTAAAATCTGTATTTTATCTGGTAAGGGCAGAGAGTATCAGAAAGCAATAAATAATCTAACTTGATTGTAACCATTTGCCTTAAATCAATTTTAAACAGAAGAATTGCTTTCTTATAAATGAGGCCAACACAGAAGAGCTCTTGAACAAGCAAATAACTTTAGAAGGATACAATTA
Organism: Hyaena hyaena; assembly: GCF_003009895.1. Classification (NCBI taxonomy): domain Eukaryota; kingdom Metazoa; phylum Chordata; class Mammalia; order Carnivora; family Hyaenidae; genus Hyaena; species Hyaena hyaena. Next base: position 742,706 of record NW_024081191.1, read on the forward strand.
GGAAAAGATTCAAACCTACAAGGAATCAGAGAATTACAAACTAAAAGAAGACATCAACTTCTATCAGCAAAACTACACACACACACACACACACACACACACACACACACACGTATTTCCTTTGGGGAGTAACCTGGCAATATATACCAAATGCTATATAAATGCATATTCCTTTTGATCCTCAGTGCAACTTCTAAGAAAAAAGAAAAATATTAAATATGAAATAGCTACATCCTTAAATATGTGAAATACTATTATTTTGAAAAGTAAAAAATGGAAACAAGAAACCAATGTTCAGCTAGAAGGAAATAAACAGGTAAATTAGAGTATATTTACTTGATAAATTATTATCCAATAATTAAAGTGATGATTGTGGAGACTATGTAGGCAAATAAACATTATTAATTTTATAGTAAAAAGCAGGTCCAACACTGCATGTATGGAATATTTACAACTATGAAAAAAAAGAAATGTAATTTTTTTTGAAAACCTGAAGTAAGTATTCCAAATTGCCTAGAGTGATTTATTTAAGTAGTATAAATACTTTTCAGTATTTTCTTAAATGTGATTGTATTGCTTTTCTAATTTTACATTTTCTAAATGAAGTTAGAGACAATTTTACATTTTCTACATGTTCATACTCCACGAAGCCAAATTTTGATACTAGTATACAACCAACTTAATTTAAGGCTCAGGAGAATCCTTTAAAAAGGATCTGTGAGAAACCGTAATTAAATCATTGATCTACATCTAGTATGAATGTTAGGGAAAGTGTTGTAGTGAAGAATATTAAGGCGAGGTACACAGTGTTTTAGAAGCTGGGCATCAAGGGGCACCTGGGTGGCTCAGTTGGTTAAATGACCAACTTTGGCTCAGGTCATGATCTCATGGTTAGTGGGTTTGAGCCCCACATCAGGCTCTGTGCTGACAGCTCAGAGCCTGGAGCCTGCTTCAGATTCTGTGTCTCCCTCTCTTTCTCTGCCCCTCCCCTGCTCATGCTCTGTCTACCAACGATAAGTTTAAAAAAATAAAAAATTTTTAAAAAGCTGTGCAAGAAAATATTTTTTAAATGTTCACCAATGCAATTCCTAGGTGTGATAACATACTACTCAGTATGGACATGATAATTAGATTACTTCGTCTTTACAAATAATACTGTTAAATTTTCTTCTGATAAAAAGCAAACATGCTACTGAATGTTATAAATATTAAACATCTACTCTTTTACATACTATTACTATGTCAGACTTTGTTCATGTGCATGAGAAAGACTGGAAACAATTCCCCCAATGTGTAACAAATTCCAACAGTCCACTTAGAAAGAAATACATGTGAGTTACAATTCTGTTGATATTGCTATTACTACTACTGTACATTGTGACTGAAATTTAACATTCTGAGGACAAGCTTTGAGCTCCCTCCCACCACCACTCTATGAAAACTTTCCCCCCAAATGTCATTACTCACCTCCCTTTGCCAAATGCAATGAATGGTTTTCATTTTCTCCCTATCAGCATAGAGTCCTATAATATTTGGCAATATTGTTTTTGAATTATTATAGTTCAGGCATTATTCTGGGTACTTTCAGGTGTGATCTCACTTAAGCCTCACAACAACGTTATGAACAAAATCTTCTGACAGTCCCATTTTATAGGTGGGGACATTGAAACATACGCAGCTTAAGTTGCCCAAGATAATCCAGCTACTTAAGTTGTTGAATCTGAATCTGCATTCAGTCATTTCTATTTGAAAGTCCCTGCTCCTGTCCAACAAAGAATCAAAGTCAACATATTTGCCCCATGTTTAATAAATGACAGTATTGTTACTATTTTATCACTTGAGAGTATTGTCATACACTCTTGAAAGTGTTTCCATATATCTTTTATTTGATCCTCAAATTCTACATGTTCAAGATCAAGTTTATTATACTTCTCCCCAACAACTTTTGGCCTCCCTGTTCTTTCAGGCCACTTTTCTCCTGTGCTCAAACCTGAATCATCTTTTTTTTTTTTTTTTTAACATTTATATATTTATTTTGAAAGAGAGAGAGAATGTGTGTGTGTGTGTGTGTGTGTGTGCGCGCGTGCACCTGAGTGGGGGAGGGTCAGAGAGAGAAAGAGAGAGAGAGAGAGCCTGAGTTGAGGAGGGGCAGAAAGAGAGAATCAGTCCCAAGCAGGCTCCACACTGATGCGGGGCTCCATCTCACGACCGCAAAATCATGTCCTGAGTCAAAACCAACAGTCAAATGCTGAACCCACTGAGCCACCCAAGAGTCCGGATCTGAATCATCTTTAACTCCTCTTTCCTCCTTAGACTCCACATTTGATCTGCTGCTGCTCCTTATAGGTTCCACGTCCACCAAGCTTTGAGGCTCCTCTCCTCCCTTGCATTTTCCCAAAGGGCAGCTAAAGCACCACTCCAAGAATATCATCCTCTTCTCCTTCAGTGGCTCCCTACAGCTACCCAGTTAAGTGTAAACTCCTGAGTCAAACACTAAGATTTCTTTATATAATAGGTCTTCACCTTACCTTTCAGCATTAATTCCAGTTAATGCACTATGTGTATCCTATACTCATTCACATAGACACATTTGCACTCATTTAGTTTAAGCAAAGAGGACTAGGGTTTCAGACAGATTAAATCGTACACATTTGGTCAGTGTCAGGCTTTTTCTTAATGGGTGACTTCCTAGTAATTTGACCTCAAAGTCCCTTATAACATCTTGAAAATATCAGCTAAGATTACTTCACCAAAAAAAAGATATATATCATGTAACTATTCTCCATAGTCAAACTTACAAAATAACCCCCACATTTTAACACAGAGAGCAGCTCCTTCCATTCTACATAGCAGTAGAAAAGGAAGAGAGAAGGTTAAAGAATACTGTTGGGCTAACTGAAATTGCTAAAATCCCCCTTTAAGTGCTCTCTCTTGTCCAAATAAAAGGGTATGGCTCCCAAACTGAAATCATTGTGAGTCAGAAGGAATGTAATCATGACATCCACGAGTATGAACAGAGTTACCCTGAAAGAGTAGTGAGAAAGGTAGCACATTTTTTTCTTGGGCTTTGATTTGTTTAAGAACTTACTCACATGAATCACTGTTAGGCCTAATTTTGGTAATATTATTTAAATTCTACATTTTAAAGAAGTAAAAATTACCTTATTCTCTGACTAGCAAACTTCGAGAGTTTGACTACACAACCAAGGCACCGAAGTGCCCCCTGGTGGTAGCCTGTCATTATTGCAGGTTCATACTTGACTCCCTTGAGGATTCTCCAATGCCATCCTTTCCTCTATGGGGAGAGACAGTGCTGCCTCTACAATGCTATTAACTTTCAACTTGCCTTTTAAAAATCCCCTGCCACCTAGCCGATGCCCAATATTCTTCTGGTAGTGCTTTATTCCTTTATCCCAAAAGCATGAGGAGAGAATGCTATGTGTCCTTTGTACCTTGATGTAAACAGTTTACTCCATTATGTGAATGAGTTCATGACTCTGCTGAGAAGGATTTCCAGAGTGGAGACACACTCCAGGGCCTTCAGAAGAAGGGCTATTGCTGGCAAAGTGAGGAAGGAGCACAAAATGGAGTGACTAGAAAAGCCACAGATAATTTTTGTCCATCTCGATGTTTTCCTTTGTTAAACTACAGTCAGCTTCAGGTAGGAATAGCTTTGGTAGAAGCAAAGACATTTTGGTGAAAAGTCAAAAGGAGCCTTGACATGAACCATAGGCACTTGGACAGTTGGCATTGGAAAGGAGACCATCCCCCCTGGGTGCCTCTGCACATCACCACCAGCAGTGGTAAGCTATTCTGCAATATGCCCTGGGAAATGTGTTTAACCCAGTTCTCAGCACATGTTACTAAGATTTTATGCCTATTTGCCTTAGGCTCAGAAGAGATATATGATTTGGTTACAGTTTAATGCAAGCCATTGACTAAGTGATTTCTCTAATTTCTTTAGGGAGAAAATAACTTATGATAAAAAATCAGATCCTAAGAATCCAATCTAATGTTAATCCTAGGAAGAAGATCTCCATTATACTCAACAACTGGTTTGGGAGATCTGTGGTGATGCTTGTTTTCTAAGAAGAATTGGGCCAGGAATGCCAAGCCACAGAATTTTCTTCTTTCACACCCTGATTCTAGTACTTGACTCAGCTATGCAGACACCAAAATCCCCAAAGATGCTTTTACATCCTACTGGTTAATTCCAGGAGAGAAAAAGGGAATGTGGCCAGTGACTACCTTCTTACCTTTTCCTAGATCGAAATCGGTTGAAATCCAACACGTCCCAATATCATCAGGTACTGAAAGACTCAGCAGAGTATTCATTTGCCTCTATAGAGCATCATGGAAGGATCTGCCTGCATTACTTAAATCCCACCCAACATTTCTCTTTTTGGAAAAAAATTTTGCAAACCTTCTGAATCCTACTTTCCCATTGGACTCCCAAAATAACCTTTAAGAGGTTGTTTGCAAACAGGAAATAATATGAAATTATATCTCGTCCCCTAAACCATCTCTTCTACTTTAAATAGACAATTATTTTGTTTTCCAGAAGTAGAAGTACATCTTTCACCATCTGGCACTATTGTTATTCCTTGAAGCTATCCTGTCCAACACAACGGCCATTAGCCATAGGTATCCACAGAGCTATTGAAATGCGCGTAACCGGACTTGAGGTGTGCTATGAGGGTAAAATACACATCAGATTCTGAAGCTTAGTTAAGGAAAAAGAGTATAAAACATCTTGTCATTAATTCTTTTTATGTTATTTACATGTTGAAATAATATTTTGAATATATTGAATTCGGTAAGATATATTTACTAAAAGTAACTACACTTGTTTTTACCTTTTGAAGTAGGCTACTCGATCACTGAACATTATGTATGTAACTTTATTTCTAACAGTGAGGCTCAACTCTTGTTGTATTAGAATCACTCAGGGCTTTTGAAAATTCCAGAACACTCAAATCAGTATACCTGGGGTTGGGGCTAAGCACTGTAATTTTTTATTTTTTTTGAAAGCTTCTAAGGTGACACTAATATACAGCCAACATGGGAACCAGTGCTCTACATTCTGAAATTCTATGATTCTAAGACTCTCATGACTACTCAGGCAGGTTAAAAGTTCAGAGTTGTTTTTTTCCTTATTCTGTATAATCAACTTTGTCTGTGCTGATCTATTTCTCCCTAAAGAAACAATGAAATGTTTTTCCAGCCATGCAAGTTAGAACTTTGTTTGTTTTATTTTTTAATGAAGTTCACATGAATCTAATACACTTCCAGGGCTGGGGAAAAGATGCATTGAACTTGGGATTTTAAGGCTGATGAGTAACACGTAATCTTTCCTGGGGCTTCTTCTCATACTTGCCTTTTTTCTTTATGGAGGCACCTGCTTTGTTCCTACTAATAACAAGGAATGCATTTGCAGTGCTTCTAGACTTGAATGTGCCTACAAATCACCTGGGGAGCTGGTTCAATTGTAGATGTTGATTCAGTAGGTCTGGGGTGGGGCAGAATCCTGTATTTCTAACAAGTGTCCCAGTGAGGCTGATGGACCAACTCTGTGAGAAGCAAGGCACTGGCGTTTAGTGAATGGGCAAAGTTTCACCTGGGTGGTTGGCACTTGTAAACAGCTGCCCAACCACCCACAATAAAGTGGACAGTATATTGACTGTTTTCTACTGATGAGCATAGAGCAACCTTCTAAATGACGTTTGCTCTGATCTGCCCACTGAAGCATAGTTACATGGGCACCTGCATTCTCTCTCTATAATCACGGGCATCCTGAGAGTGAGACAGCACCTTCATTCCATCTGTGAGACCCAGCTCCCCTAGGCTGCCTTCTTCATCCTCAGGGCTGGACAGGATGTCTACGGGCTTGAAGAAGGCTATTTGAGTAGGACTAACTCGTGTTTCTCCAGACCTGTTTTCAACCGCCGTCAGGGATGGAGATGGGGTCCCAGGAAGCCCCAACTGCTCCCTGCTCCCCAGTCCCTTTGCCAGCACTGTTTGCCTTGGGTGCCCCAGGACTACTCATGTCACGCTTTTGATCCCTGTCTGTGTCAGTGGCCACAGAAGCCCAATTTGTGGTTCGCCCCATGTCTCTGTTTTTCTACTCCCCAGAAGGCTCTGCACATCTCTCATTTGGTCTCCATCTTCCAATCACAGGGCTCTCCAGTGTGCCCTCTGGGTCCACAGTCCTTCTTTAGCAAAATCTGTTCTGATATTCCTTTTACCTGCAGCTCCTGAGGGCACTCTGGCCCTGCAGCGCTCTCCTGCACCAGTGATGTTCTCCCCTCATTCTTCCTGGCACCGGGCCTGGAGGTGGAGTGGGTGTCCTTCCTGCCTCCACACACACTGCCTCCATACCACTCCCCTCCTTCCTTCCTACCCTCAGCATTTCCTCTCTGCCGTCACCCTATATCCCTCACTAACCTCTCCTGTTGCCGTGGCCCACCCCCGCCGGCTCCTGCCCATTGTGGGATTGCTTCAGCCCCAGGCTCACTGTCCGACTCTCCTATACTACTTCTCTCCCTACTCTTGGTGGTTTCCACACACACAGATGGAGGATCCAACAATCTGTCCTCTTAGTCACTTGAACTCCCCTCCCCCAATCATCCTGTTTGAACTCTCCCCTCTGCCACTCACTCCCGAGGACAAACCCTCCCAAACCAATAATTTCAACACCTCTGATCAGGGTGGGATCAGTGCTTTGCAAAATATCACAAAATCGAACAAAATAATACACTCTAAGCTTATGTATGGCTCTTGGTATATCACCCCTTTGGGGCTGGGTCGAGAGCCATCCAGGTGACAGTTCGGAGACCTGTATTCTTCTGGCTTGAGGTACAGCCACACCACCAAGAACTTACAATCTTTGACTGGATTCTCAGCAACCAGCTGGCTGTCAGAATAAAGAGAGGGAATGGGTTTGCACAAGAGGGTTTTTTCCAGGCCAGGCTGGAAACGGGGCACATCACTTCTGCCTACATTCCATTTGCCAGAAGTAGGCACTGGTCCTAAGTACAAGGAGGAATACAAAAGGTAGCCCAGCCATGGATGGTGGTGAACATCCACCATCCACACGCTCATTTTCATCCATCCTAGACTCTGACCACTCACCTCCTAACTCTCCAGTTCACTCACCCTGCGCCCCAATTACTATAAGCCTTCAGCCACTGGGAGTAGGGATCCATTGATCCCACCACCTCTCACCATCCTTTTCCCTCTTCCCTTTTTCACCTGCTTCAATTACCTGGTCAATTATCATAATGGCTCCTTGCCCCCTCTAACTTTGTCACTTAACAAAACCTCAACCCCAGTTAAATCCAGCGACCTGTGCCTGCACCTGAACAGCTAAATGTGGCTCAGACACACTCACTGATCCCACTTCAAGTTCACGATGATGAACATCAGTGAGTTGTTACTGCTGCCAAGCAACCGTGTGTGTTTCCTGCTCTCCTAGACTACCATGTAATACTTTATCCATCTTCCTCAGGCCTCTGATGCTTTCTCTGCCATCCTCAATTTTAGATGATGACCTTCCTCCCTCTTTCACAGAGAAAACTGAAGCCATCAGAAAGAAAAAGAACCCACAGACTTGCCCACTATACACCACTGGCATCGGCACTCATGCGGGCTACCTTACCACCTAATACAGGGACAGCCCATCCATGCACCGTTCCCCAGCCTGTGCTCTAGACCCATCCCTCCCCACCTACTCAATGGAGTTGCTCTAGAGCTCCTCTCCCCCCTCTTTGGCATCAAGAATCCTTCCTTTCCTTATCCAGTTATTTTCATCATCACAAAAAAAATGCTATAATCATTCCCATTTGAAAAAAGAACAAAAACCTTCTCTGGACTTAATTCCCCTGCTCAGCTCCCTGCCATTCCTCTACTCTGTCTCCAAGCTGGCTCTAACCTCTGCATGGCAGACCACTCCTGTCCTGTAACTTGTGGCTTCCCCATCATGAAACCCAGCAGCCACTTCTCTGTCCTCTACCCTGACCCACAAGTAACACCTGGCCAGTGCCCTCAGCTTCCAGGTCACCACACTCTCTTCATTTCCCTCCCACTTCCCCAGCCCTTCCTCATCTTTCTCTTTTCTCACTCCTCCTTGTCCCCCAGACCTTGCCGGGAGCCCTGGAGCTCAGGCCTTGCACTTTGTCAGTTCTCCATCAGCATTCTCCAGTGATCCCAAGCTGTCCCTGGCTTTAAATATCACATCTACCCTGAGCTCCCCACATGTGCCCCTCCATCCCATATACTCCTTCTAATTCCAGGCTCAAGGCCTCCTGGACATCTCCACTCAGGGGTGAGACTCAAATGACCCAAAGCAAACTTCAGTATTCCTTCCCAAACTGGCTTCATCCACAGTCTTTCCATCTTGCAAGCAACTCCAGTCTTTCAGTTGCTCAGGCAAAAACAAATAAACAAAACACAACAAAAAAGTCAAAAAGGAAAATTTAAAAAAAAAAAAAACTTGGAGTCAATAATTCTACTCTTTCTTATACCCAATTCAACCTGTCAGGAAACCCTGCTGAATTTTCCTCCAAAATATATACACTTCTACCTTCACTGCTACCATTTTAGTCCAAAGCGCCAAGAGTCCCCCCTAAATTCTTACAGAAGCCTCCTCACTTGTCTCCTCCCTTGTGCCTCATCTCTCGTATAATCTAGTCTCAATGCTGCAACCAATGTGATCCTGTTATAATGCAAATCCTATCTGTTCCCCCTTCCTGACCCCCCAGGGACTTCCTGTCTCACTTGCCCAATATGTCTCTTTAACTGTCTTATATAAAATACTTTTAAATAGCATTTTATCATAGCCTAACATCCTATGATTTACTTACTATGTTTACTTTTTCCTGCTAATCTCTTCCCATTAGAATGTGAGCTCAAGGAGGGTAGGGATTTTCATCTGTTTTGTTTTGTTTTGTTTTGTTTTGTTTTGTTTTGTTTTTCACGGATACATCCTAACACACCTAGAGCCGTGCTCAATACATACTTGTTGAATGAAATCAATCATATCGCCATGGCCCTTAGCCCAGGAAGCACTTAATAAATTTTCATTGCACAAATAATTTCATCCTACCACCTTGATTTAGAAGGGTTGTTACCACCTTGATTTTAGAAGGGTTGTAATTTATTTGAGAATGTCTAAAGCTCTCCAGCAGAAAGTCATTTTAAAATACAGAAACATAAGAAAAGTGTGTGTAAGAGTTATTTCATGCAAATGAAGTACTGGCAGTACTACCTTTCGCACCTTCACATTTGTTGTTCCAGACATTTAAAGCTGCCTAATTAGCACCAAGACCTCAATCTTGTGGCTTTCATCTAGCCATTTGCTGGGATCCGTGTCCAACATAAACACTGTCAGCCTTCACTTGTTTCTCATGCCTCTGCTTCCCCAACCATCTCCTGACTGAGCGCACCTACACCCACACCTAATAGCAAGGAAACAGGAGGAAGGATGAGAAAGAAGATGAGGTGGTGGCAGTGGAGGAAGAGGGGAATGAGGAAGCTGCCTACCATGTCTTGCTGTCCACATGTACCAGTGCAACCTTGCTCAACTCAGTTGGGGTTTCATGATCACCTGTGTGCTTCCTAACACCACTGATGCCTGGAACCCATCCTAGACTTACTAAGTCAGAATCTGCAATAGTCGCACGTGTGCGCGCGCGCGCGAGTGTGTGTGTGTGTACATTGCTAACATTAGCCATAGACTATCCTGATCTGCAGCCAGGGTTAAGCAATACCAAATGAGGCACTTCACGTTACCTCATTTCATCTTCGAACAGCCACAGAAAGTAGGTATTCTGATCTGCATTTTATAGATGATGAAGCCAAGACTCAGAGAAGCCAAAAACCTGCCCAGGGTCGCAAAGCTGTAAAGTGGCAGAAAGAAGGTTCAAATTCAAGCCTTTCTAAGCTGTACTCTGTCTGCAAATATAGGCTACCTTAAGTTCTAAAGCACCCTGGCAGGGGCAAGCCATGCTGGTGGTTCTGGTGGAACCCAGACTTCAAATCACTCTCAGAAATCCAGAAATGCTCCTTGGAGTCAGTGTCTCAAGGACTGCCCACTGGGCACCCAGTAGGCTCAGCAATCTGGCTTACCATCTTCTGGCCCCAGGACTTGGCTTTAGCTTCAGTCCCTGTTCCTAAGTCTTGCCTTCCAGTCCATCTCTGGATAAAGCTATGCAGTGGTCTACCAGCTGTAGGCAGACCTTCAGTACAACTGCATGTTTCCTTAACAGTGTGAGCATCCCTGCTCTGGATTCCCCATCTTCTTGCTCTACCTTCATCTCATAGAACCAGCTACTCCAACTCCAAGCCTGAGGCTACACTTGTTTATTCATTTATTCACAAAGTATTTCTTGAGCACCTACCAAGAACTAAAAACTAGCAAGCTCAATGGTCATTGTTCCTTTATGAAAGTCATGGCAGAAACAATGAACAAGTCAAGTCACACTCATGTTTCCATTCTTGTAGCCTGTATCTAATCACTTGTTGTAATGGCCATTCACTCCTTCAAGTATTCAACAAACATTTATTCACAAATACATAGGGGGTAAGTACTTTAAACAAAAAGAAGAGGATTCAACCTGAGAGATTTACCTGTGAGAGGCTAGTTCAGAAGGCCTTGCTGCAATGGATCCATCTATGTTGGAACCATCAGATGGAAAGGAGCTAGGTTTGGGAACAATGACAAGAAGGGCATCAGAGGAAAAGGGGACAAAATGGATGGATCCACAGAGCAGGAAGGAGCTCCAAGGGGCACAGCAGCAAGACGGTTGGTAGGCACACAGCTGGGGTCAACATGTAGCTTCTAAAGTAAGAGCAAGTGCGATATATAATTTTATGAATAGATACTAAATTAGACTAATTGATTCACACAAAGCCATGAATACCAAAATGGGGCAACAGGAAAGGAAGCCAGCAAAGCAGGAAGAAGGCAGAAACAAAGACCTGGACCATTTCTGACTCTTCATGTACTTCTAAACAACACTTTCTAAATCATGTTCTGCGAGGTATTTCCTTCAACCCTTCAACAGTGTCTAGTATGTGCCTATGTAGTGTCATGTGCTATTCTAGATGCTAGGGATCCAGGGGCAAATAAGAAAACTCCTTGTCCCTCCTCTCGTCACTGAACACGTTCCGACTGCCCAGTGGGATCTTTCCTTGTCTTGCCAGATGCCTCCTTTGGGGTCTTTATACAGAATGAGAAGCAGAGAACAGAAGGGTAAGAGAGGCATGGACTATGCTAGAAGAGGAGGTCCCCGTCCCCTGCCCACCAAGGATTTTTAAGAAAGAGATACTGTGGTGTGTGAAGAAAACTAGCAGGAGAGAAAATCAAGTTTAAGAAATAGAAAGAAATAACATAGCCAACGTGTACTGAGTTCTTACTATATATATGTCTGGCAATATTCCAAACATTCACATGTATCATCTCATTTAAACCTAACGCTGATGCTCTGAGGTTGAAACTCTAAAGTCATCCACTTTACAGAGGAGAAAACTGAGACACAAATAAGCTGCGTAACTTGCCTAGGGCTTCATAGCTGGCAAGTGGCCAAGCAGGATTTGCACCCTGTTGGGGTAGTTCCAGAACGCGTGCTCTTTATATTCTATCGTACTGCATCTTGACACAAACTGCTCTTGACTATCAAAGCCCTTTATGTAATTCATAAAATGTAAATATGAAAACTGCTATCTAGGTTTTCTTCTTCTCCTTCAGACTTTCCATTATACAATAAAACCCAGATTTAAAAAAAAAACCTGCAGAAAGTATACTAGTATAGTATAGTATTACCCATTTGTCAATTTGACATGTCTTGTAAAGTCTCTTATGTTCAACAGATTCCTTCCTCCATCCCTTTCTTTTGCCTACAGTTCCTCTGGAAATTTGACCCATAGAGCTCCTGCCTTCAGGATTTTGTGGATTATACATGCATGGGGGGTTCACCATGTTCCTCTGTCCAGCAAATGGGCAGTTGGATCCAAAGGACTGTTCACTCCTGGGTTTGATCTTTTGCAAGATTCCAGGTATTGATTTGTTCTTTCCTCAAGAGTCATGTGATGTCTGTGTGTCTCTCTCTTTCTGACGGTAGCAGCTGTTGATGTTCAATGTTCTATTACTTGAGGGGGGTTGCAAAATGGTCATACTCTACTTCTGGCATTTCTTTTCTATCCATTAATCCATATTTATTAAATATATGCTTTTCCTCATCTACTATTTGGTTACTTGGTGGTACCATTCACCTGGGAAAAGCAGAATAAATGATTCTTTCCCTTCATCTACGAATTGTCACAAAAATAATTGGCTTCCTATCATACTTTAAAGGGGATCAATTTTTTAACTATCATTATAAAACCATGGATTTAAAGTTATTTGATGGGTTCCAATTAATTTTAATTATTATCCTTTTTAAAGCTCAAATATTCCCCTCCTGGGCCACCAGAAGCCTCTTCAATTTGGCTCCAGAGAGATTTTCACATAATCCTTCTGGTCTTCTGTAGCAACCTTACTATCTAGTATGACAAGATGTTGCAGACGCATCTCCTTCATTTCCCACCCCAAACCTAGAAATAGCTATTTCTCTAGATTCCTTTAGGGGGAAATCATATTTCAAGACTACAGTCTGGGCACCAGAGATGCTCATTTACCAGATGATCATGGTTTCTAGGCCTTTTAAGTGAGTAGAACTAGAAAATGTGTGCGCATGCACACACACACACAATACACACAACACACTCTTTTTGTATGTACAGTAGACTCAATAAAAAAGGTGTTTTGGTAAAATTCTGCATTTTGTCCCTCTCTTTGCTTGCCTAGACTCCCACAGCATAGCCCACTGAAGGTGCTATTGACATGAAGCCCATCTCAGTATTTTGGAGGCTATGGGGAGAAAGAAAGAAGTTCTTCAACTCAAATTTAGGGATCCAGCCCCCATTTCAATGTTATTTATTTTCTCTTTCAGATATTTATTCAGAAAAATCTCTGTTCATCCATACTATTTTATGAAGACTATTTATATTTACCAAATGTCAAAATTTCATCAAATAATCCGTTTGGGGGAACTGTTTCAGATGCAAGCTGTTGCAGAAAAGAAGAGGAAACATTATCCTGGAGGCCAGCCCACCTGCACTTTGCTCTAGCTTTGTGAGTTTGCTGGTTGCAAGTCCAAACTAAAGAACAAGCTGCACAGATTGCTAACAACACATCTTCTTACAAAGGAAATTAACAAGAATATGGCCCTGAATCCAAATTTGGCTTAAGCCACAGAAGGACAAGTACTAGAGACTTTTGAGAAGCACTAGATTAAGAACGGATTTAATCTATAATGAAAACCATAAAAATAGGACAGCATATGCGAAAGTGTCAAGGGCAAATATTCCATTTCTGTCATACTTCCCAGTGGAAATAAAGGAAAACATTTGCTTTAACACTTGTGGGATGGTGAAGATAGGTCTAATGTTTCAAGCAGCACATGGCATAATACATGTGAAAGTCCTTTCCATGTTGCAATACACAATGCAAATGAACTAACTATACTATTATTAAATATTATTTAATTAAATTCAAAGATTCTTTCAAAATTATCTTGACCAGGTCTATGTGTTTGTACATGTCATTTTCAAATGAAAGGCAAAGGAATGTCAGAGCATTAGGCTGCCTGCCTCTGAGTGCCTGCAGGGAGGCCAATAATATGACTCTGTGGTCATCATTATCTTCATAAAAAGAAAGATGTAGAGGTTGAAACAGGGCCAGCCTCCTGAGCTTCCCACTGACAAAAAGCACAAAGGCAAAAATCTTCCCATCCTCACAAGTCCACACATGCCTTTCATTGTTTACCAAAACTCAGGCCATAGGGCATTTAGATAGAGGTGCCATGTCTCAGGAAAGTTCCAGAAGGTCCTCTCCCCTGAGGTGGGATGCTGGGGGCCTGAGCACAATGAAGCGAAGGCATTTGTGATGCTTCAGAGAAACTAAAAATGAATGAGAGTTTTTGAGAGACAAACCAAGTGCAAGAATGTTGATCTCCTGTGGGCCTCTAATTATGCAGGTTTATGCGTGGGAATCCCAGCCACACTAGAGGTAAATGAGAGTTATCCTATCAAAGAGATGATTCTTCTCTAGAGGGGACAGAATGATGAAGTATCTGCAAAATAAGTGGGGGAATGCTATAATTATGTTTATGGATTAAGTTGGAATAATGTCTTTAAAGATGTTTCAAAAATGATTTTGTCTAGATCCGTATCTCTCTAATCTGTGGACCCATATGGCCTCTTTTCCAATCCATAGGGATCTCCTTGTCAAGCTATATTAACCACTACCACCCTTTGCACCCCACAATGAGTTTTCACTGAATTTGTTCTAATGCTATTAAGAAAGAATTAGCAAATGTGCTGCCCAAAAATAGGAAGTGTAATTATTCCGGTTATATAATTTACTTTGTTTCCTCTGCTGTGAGAGGAATAACAAATGAGACAGTTAAACTGAAATCTCTGACTCAGAAGACAGATTCCCTTCCTTTCCCAAACGGAATACCATGACTGGAGATGAGCAGATAAACACACTTAAATTTTAAAATACGAATTTCAGATAGGTTGCCTCAACCCCACTGCAGGCTTCTCTCAGTCTCTTTCAATCTCTCTCTCCCTACCCACCCCCACCACTCTCTCTTCAACTCAACTCAACTCAATTAATTCAATTCAATTCAGTGTTTTAGGAACATTTAAATTCCTTCTCCAGAAAAGAGCATGAATGTACTATCAAGGATATCACCATTGGTATGCAGAGCTCCCTTGTGCTAGCTCCAGTACAATCAGACCCTTTAATCCGCAGAGAATGGGAGCTTTCCTGTCATTTCAGAAGAACGGTTGCTTTCTGAGGAAGCCTTAGAATTCTCAGCCTGGATAGGAACCCAAGTCTCCGTTGGCTCTCCATTTACATCCTTGGCCTCTCAGCTCCTGGCTCCCTGACCCTCTGTCCTGGTTCCAACTTGGCCATCCTTTCCTCAGTGTCCATGTCAGCGGCCCTCAGGAGCAACTGCCTATTTCCTGCCCACCCCTGCCTTCTGACCATGAGAGCCCTGCCTGCCCAGCTCTAGCAGGATTCAACTCTTATAATTCTGATAGGAATTAATGCACTGGATTGTAGCAGCCACCCTTTTTGGGGGAAGGTACTTTGTTTTAATGTTTATTTCTTTTGAGAGATAGAGAGCGAGAGGGGGAAGAAGGGCAGAGAGAGAGGGAGACAGAATCTCAAGTAGGCTCTGCGCTATCAGTGCAAAGCCCAGTGCGGGACTCAAACCCACAAACCATGAGATCGTTACTGAGCTGAAATCAAGAGTTGGACATTTAACTGACTGAGTCACTCAGGTGCCCCAAGGAGGGTACTATTTTTAGAGCTACTTCACAGTTATGATGTCATGGGCATCTGCTATATCTGATGGACTTCTGCTATATAAGAGGACATAAAGATGCACAGAGAACAAGCATGCTTTGGCACAAAAGGAAGGAATATGTTAAATAGGCAAAGTCTGTTCCAGAGAGACAAGTGTAGAAAAGGCTCATTTGGCTTTAGGGGGATTTTTCAGTGTATTACAGCAAGAAAAAGCTGTCAAGTTAAAAAAAAAAAAAAAGTATTGAACCAGAACCATTGAGAACTTGTAACAAGTTCATTGAAGTGATATTTAAATGAAATACATAAAGTTAGACTTTGGTTGAAGAAAAAAGTATGTGAAAAGAAGCTAAATCATCATACATACAAGTCAGAAAAAAGGAGTGAGTGTACTTCTTTGTATGGACAGAAAACCTCAACTATCCAGAGCTCTCAGTCTTGCAGAACAGGTCAGACCAATAAGCTGAGAAGGAAGTGAACAAGCTTTCTGAAGGTGCAGCTATAACACTCAGCACGCTGAGCCCTTGGGGACAGGTACTAAGGCTCGCTGGAAAAGGAACAGGACACAGAAACCCAGCAAACCAGGGGTCATTTGTGGAAGGGGAGGGTAGGAACAAAGGGAATCATGATACATCAGACACTAGAATAGACCTCAGAAAAGACAGTCAGCAAGAAAAGTTTAAGACTGAACAGCTCTGCTTTCCAGTGGGAAGCAAAGAGCCATCTGCTCTGCTCCTCAGTCAGGCTCATGGCCTTGAAGGGGAGCTTGGGGGATCACTATGCCATTGCATTTGTGGGTGGAAGCAGAGGGGAAATTTTCCAGGCCATCATACCACGAATGCCTCCCAACAATGACAGTCGAACAATCTCAAGGATCATTTGCTGTGTGTACAGCTCAGTTTCCTCATCTGCAAAATGAGGCTAATAATAGCACCTTCCCCAGGTAAGGTTGTTGGAGTGCCTGTACAGCAGTGCCTGGCACATAGTAAGCATTTAGTAAGCATGATATGTACTACATATAATATATATAGTGATATATATTATATATAATGTGTGTATATGCATATATATATAGTGATATATAACACTATAATACTTGGGTTACCACCATTGAGAGCTAGATCATTGACATATAACATTGTATTTACACAAATGACACTATGCATTAGATGTTTTATAGGTCCTCTCCTCTAGCATAGGATTCACTGAAAAACAATGAGCAGAATACACAAAATTAGGGGCGCCTGGGTGGCTTAGTCGGTTAAGCGTCCGACTTTCGCTTGGGTCATGATCTCGCGGTTCGTGGGTTCGAGCCCCGCGTCGGGCTCTGTGCTGACTGCCAGCTCAGAGCCTGGAGCCTGTTTCAGTCTGTGACTCCCTCTCTCTCTGACCCTCCCCTGCTCA